>NW_026925394.1:0-265924 GCF_032062105.1 Saccostrea cuccullata | reverse complement strand
ACCCAAAGTAACTATTTTTACCCACTTTATACATTTTCTGCATTTTGCGGCCTAAAGACAAAACGGCGCAACATGGTGAATACCATAATTTTTGATACGGTTACACTTATGATGAATACGACAAAATTTTGATAAAAAAATGATTACTTCCTGAATCGGCAATTTTTCATAAGTTTCCATGCAAAATTGATTATGTACGAAGTAACCAAATTTTGGTCAAATTTTTGTCATATTCATCATCAGTGTGACTGTATAAAGAGATTCATGCTCACCATGTTGTGCCGTTCCCGCATTTGGCCACAAAATGCAACTAAAACAGAAAGTAGGTAATATTAGTTACTTTGGATAGCTTTAAATACCTAGGTAGCTATAAGTAAACTATTTTCATTCAGTTCTGAATTAATAAATACAGAAGGATAGATTGATTGATTGTATACTGTTGTTTAACGTCCCTCACCAGAATATTTCACGGAGACGTCACCATTGCCGCTGAAGGGCTGCAAATTTAGGCCTATGCTCGGCACTCAGGACCTTTGAGCAGGGAGGGATCTTTATCGTGCCATACCTGCTGTGACACGGGGCCTCGGTTTATAGAGTCTCATCCGAAGGACCGCCCCATTTAGTCGCCTTTTACGACTAGCAAGCCGGTACTGAGGACCTTTTCTAACCCGGGTCCCCAAGTGATAAGAAGGATAGATGATTTTCATATTTCCCCCTCATTCGTTTAATACGAATACATTAAATCCACTCGAACAAAGCTTCAAAGTTCTTTTCAACCAATGGGATAATACTTCACAGAATTCGTTATATTCAAAAAAATATGTAGTAAGATCAGGGTTTCCTAAATTTGACCCTTTTAAATTTGTGATTTAATGTCCTCATTACTAGCTCTATTTTCATCATCAGTAATAAAGTGTCCTACAGATTTATATTTGTAGGATGATAAAAGCATAATAACAAAGCAAAATTATTCTTTTGTAATTAAAAAGTTTGAAAACAATAGTCGATTAGTATTTGCAGGAAAAAATACAATGTGTTGTATTAAAGTTGAAATATATTGGATTACAAAACCGGACCCTCTGATAATTAAGGGAATTGTTTAGAGTAACCACACCAATTCCTTTGTATACATATTGTAGAACAAAACAGGTTGTATTAGCTACATTTTTAGTATAAATGAAGGTTTAAAAAGCCTATGATTTGCATTCCATATCCACAGATATAGACCTGTTTTCTAGTATAGATAAATCAAAATACATTGGGTACCATGGGTACAAATTGCGCTCTGTTATTAGTGGACCTATTTTGATATTAATATGAAGCAGAATTTGAGCAGACTCTTATGCGTGAAAAGGAGAAAACACTTGCTGTGGCCTCAAACTCGACATTTATATATATCGAAGACTTATTGTCAATTCACATTGTCGTAATTTCATTCCTACGTAGATACAATATAGGGCCTATCCTGGTGAGCTTCAGATAAAAGATATTACATAGTGCGACACTTCTGTTTCATTTTTGGATATTTTACTTGAAAAAGACTTTAATGGTAATCTAACAACCACGCTTTGTGATAAACGTGATGACTTTTACTTTTTTATTGCAACCTCCCTTCCTTAAGCAACAATATACCTTCTTCACCTGCATACTGGGTATAAATATATATCAGTTGGTTCGATACGCAAGAGCATGCTCTACGTATGAACAATTTCTGAAATGAGGTAAATTATTGAAAAACAAGTTTTTTTTTAATTTATTTATTTCACAAGTGCAAGTACAAATCAGCAATTATTTATAACATCATATACATTACAATAAGGATAAGTCTCATAATTGCTGATTGAGGGGAAAGAAAAGAAAAGAGAGAAAGGGAAGAGAAACTGCTTATTAACAAATTAGTATTTGATCACTGTTGGTAATTCTAAAAATCGAGCAAAATAATCAGAGCCTTCTAAGTATGAAAAGCCAAATTGAAAAACAAGTTAATGAAACGAGAATATCAGCAGTCTCGTTTAAATTCATCATTTCCTAAGTTCTATATGGTCGATACAATGACCTTGTCAGTAAATACAATTTATAATTGAGTCGAGAGCTGACTGACGTTTTTCATACCAATTGTAAGTCCATTATTTATACACTGAATTAACGACAACTTTTTTCTCCGTAATTCCTTGATTGTGACAAAAGCACACGGTGGTTGTGACCGGTCGGTGGGGATGTTCACTCCTCCATGGCACCTGATCCCACTCTGATGTTTCAGATGTCCGTGTTTGCTCTGCTTTTATTTTGGTTATTGTTTAATGGACTTTGAGATTGAATACTGTTCGTTATCTCCATATCATTATTCCACTCGTACACTCCTGCACAAACATCTAACAACATCCTATATCGAATTCTATCAACCAATCAAACCGTTACTGGAGCTATTCCAAATTTTACTTCTAACCTGGCACTCTTTGCGATGCTGTTAGATTGTGTGAACTGCATTTTTGAAAATTTAATTTTGCTTTTGAAATGTATTATTATGATAAATTTGTCTGTATCTTAAACATTCTAGACCAATCAGACTAATATAAAGCAGACGAAAGACAACAATAATGTAATTTTGATTCAATCGAAGCTTTTGGATAGTTTTTCCATCGAAAAGAAAAGTTTATTAACGTTACTTTTTCCTGTCATTGAAAAAGTCAGGTATAGTGAGACTTCGCTCCATTTTGTGTAAATCAAGAAATGTATATTTTATTAGAGATTGTTCTATCTTACGTATCCGTATCCGTATACGTATCCGTATCGAGATATAAAAGGCATCTCGATCCCGATGTCTGAACCATTTAATACATTTTCCATCCCTGTTTGTGGTTAAATAAGCCACAGTCATGCATTGGAAAATAGCAAATGGAAATTTTTCTATTAAAAATACTAAACTGTTGTAAACCTCTATCATTTCGTAGAAAAATATTTATTTAAAAAAATGAATAAATAAATTCAAGTATAAAATATTTCATTTTAATTAGCTATTTTGTTTTAAAATTAAATTCATTTTGTTCCAAAATATTTGTAGGAAATCTCTTTTCTCTTTTTCCTCTCGCTAAATATCAGGATATTTTATTGATTTATTCTGAATTTGTCATATACCTCTACACGGAATAACGGTATCTCCCCCTCACACACACTGAAATAAAAAAAAATACGTTATCATCAACGTGATTGATAAAACACTGTAGGCGTTTTAAAGAGACTATTCAAACTGATTTCATAATTCGCTTCAGGACAGTTACAAGTATTGAGTACATACAGCCTGTTCAACTCCCTCCTTTCCCCTCCCCTCACATTGGCGTCAGAAGCAAATTTAAAGTAGGGAGGGGGGGGCTAATTGAAAGAGAAAGATATAAGACCTGAAAAACCCTGACATGCAGCAAAAAGTATTTAAACACTATTTTGTGTGTGTGGGCGGAGGGGGGGGGGAGGTCGAACTTTTTTCATTGCCATTTTTTAACACTACCACTTACTCTTCTTTGACTGCAATACAACATGCCTTTTGTAAGTGGAAAGAGAGCTTATCCTACACCTGCAGCCACCCTTCCAGTTCCGGCGTCTGTGCCTGACAATGTGTGCACACGACATTTGATAACGTCTTTTGATTATCATTCATTAACATCATTTGTGGTTTGATATAAAAACTATTTCCGAATATGGTATTCCAAAAATATAATCTCAAATCTTTTTTATGCTGAGATCAAAATAAATATAGCTCAACATTTTCAAAAAATACATCTTATTTTCTAAAATAAGTCTAATTGTCCATCGTGCTTATTTTCTTCTATTTTTTATCCGACTTTCCTTTTTATTCATATATACAATTTGGCCGAGATCGAGATCATTGTACACAGTGAAGAGAAGGAACTGCTTCAATGTAGCCAAGAAAAAAATCTCACATTAAAAGAAAAATTACAGTGATGAAATACATGTATTAAAGTTTTTTTTCAGATCTTGCTTTGTTCACTATAAACTCGATCATGTAACTTTCATAAAAAGAAGTTAATATGCAAATAGAATATTTTGAGAAAGGAAGATACAATGTACATCGTAACGTAGCATTTACTTTTCTCCCCCTTTATCGACAAGTGTTAAATCAATCGAGCACTACATATACTGCGTTTAATCGCAACACTGTCGGAAATTGTACAAAATCAATTCTCAAGCTCCTTGAAACCCTGGATACGCATAGGCGTCAGAACCAGGGGAAGGGGGGGGGGCTTAAGCCCCCCACCCCTCACCCCCACTTTCTTGCAAAGATAGACATTAGACATAATATAGGCATTTAAATGTGGGGTTTACCTTTTTTGTTGGTTTAACCCCCCTTTCAATTAACGCCCCACTATTTGCCTGCGCCGCCCATGATATGGCTATCGACCTACAATTTAGGGAGTGTATTTAAACCGCCCCAGAATTACCAGCTATTCAATTTTTTTCTGGAGAACTATGACCATCAAATACGTTATAATTAATGGCATAGAAGATAATAAAAAAGGAAAAGGGGATGGACGTTTTCAGTAAATTCTCCATTCACATTTGTTTTGCAATATGGTGAAATCTTTCCCAGTTTATGTAGAATTACATGTTTTTACAATTAATTTACAAGTTTGATACCCTAAGAAAGAGAGAGAGAGAGAGAGAGAGAGAGAGAGAGAGAGAGAGAGAGAGAGAGAGAGAGAGATCAAATAATTCAAATCATGCTTGTTTTTTATAATTTTTTTAAAACTTTTACCCCCTCCCCTTCTCCCCCAAAACATGAAGCATAAGGCGTGTACAGCAACTGATATATTTTTTATTAAAAATATTACACTAAATATCATTTTTAAGTGAATAAGGTTAAAAATCAAACATGAAACGATGGAAATGTAACCAGATTGTTTAGACATCGGGATCGAGATGCCTTTCATATCTCGATACGGATACGGATGCGTAAACGGATAAAGATACGTCAGATAGAACAATATCTATTGCAAACTTTATGATTATCTTTCAAAAAATGGAGTGAATACCCTCTCATGGTATAAAAAAGATTAAAGTATGAGAACATGATCGACTTTGTTCTTATTAGTGTGTGTGTATGCTTTTCCAGATGCATATATTTTCAGTTTTTGTTGGATTTTTGTAAATTGTATTCTACATTTAGTATACTTTAGAATTAGATGAAATACCGGTATCAAAGAAAATTAAGATATAACTAGAATTGTTCAAACGGGACATAATTGCTCATTATGTCTTTAGAAATGAAACGAAGGCACAGCCTAATAAAAAAAATTAGACTAAATATACCAAACATGAATTGTACATTTTTCTTTTAGTAACCTTGAACTTGCACAGAAGACCTTGGGTCAAGGTCAGGACACACCCATAGATCATGAGGAATCTTTGTGTGAAATGAGAACTTACCAAGTTTATCTACAAGAAAGATATGGACCGAACACGAATTATAAAAAATATTAGTGACTTTGAACTTCTTCAAAAGACCTTGGGTCAAGATCATTACATACTCTTGTGTGAAATGAGAACCTACGAAGTTTATTCTTAAGAAAGATAAGGACTGGACACGAATTATGAATATTTTTCTTCCAGTGACTTTGAAGTTCCCCAAAACTACCTTGGGTCAAATTCATGACTCACCCATAGGGCATGGGCAATCTTTGTATGGAGTAATAGATTCTAATGTTCTTCCGTACATTGAAATACAATCTGTAAAGTAATAATGTACACAAATCTCTCATTCACAAATCTAACTACTAAAATACATGGATACCAAAATTATTAAAATTAGTGTAAATAGCATGGATGAGAAATATGCATTGAAGTTTACCAGCTTTACCAAATAACATGAATCCACATAAGACATTATTTTAGCCGAATTACGTCGTAGTAAATAGTTCGTAGTTTCAAAGACTGATAGTAATTAAGACTTTTATTCATTCTATACTCCATATAATACAGCGTAGTATTAATAAAACATTTGAACCCTATCAAAAATTAGCGTTTTACAATAGGATCATGGTAATATGTACGTTCATAGAAATTAAGACTTTTGTTCATTCTATACTCCATATAATAGTATTATTGGAGTTTTATGAAGAGACTTACTTTTACATTTGACGACTGACTTCTACAATTTTAACATAAACAAACTCTTATCACTAAAATGTAAAAGTATTAATAAACCATTTGAAAACTATAAAAAAATTACCCTTCAGCGTTTTACAATAGGGATTTGGTCATATTAACGTTTATAATATTAAGATTTTATACTGGAGATATATACAGTTCTATATTTTTTTTTCACACAGAGTATCGCCTCACGTGTTTCTTCACCTCCTTAATCACTCCCGTGTAATTAAACACTTCCTCTTTATCCCACATATCCTTATTTACCTGTCGTCGTATCCTCTCTAGAACAGACACACCCTCTATGTCTAACACGCAATCATACTCTTCGTACCTCACCCTGACATTGACATCCACCTCATCCTTTAGAAGAATCGGCACATTATCTAACAATCCGTCGTCATAATAACCCCTATCAATCAGGGTGAACAGCAGAGGTTTAACATCATACTCATCATAAGCATCATACAGCTGTATCCACTGATTTACATCCAGACCAACACATACAAGATGCTTTAAAGCCTCACAATCACTTTTAACTACCGCATAATACAAATCTCCCCAGTCCTCCATACGCCACACTCTTCTCCGTGTCATCACCACGTCATCCTTACTATCAGTCATGACGTCACCGTGTCTTATATTTACCAAACACTCAAACAAATGTAACCTCAGTCTGTCTAACTGACTTTCATTCTCTGTTCTTAATAATTGCTTTACAAAACTAATTTAATTCCTAATTAATGCAATAAAGAATGCTGACATGCTTTCATTATTTTTGATAGTTGAGTCAACACCATACCCATCAAACATTCGTATTATAGCAGGGATGAAATTTTTATGAATGTTAAAAAAAGCTATATAAAGAGGAGTGTTTCCTGCCTTATCCTGCATATTGACATCACTTCCTGCGTCTAGCAGCTTTTTAGCTATATTCATATACCCATTCTTACATGCTGCTGTCAATGGTGTATCACACTCTCCTTGTAGATTGACATCAGCCCCTGCCTTTAATAGTTCTATAACAATACTTGTATGCCCCTTGTTACAAGCTGCTGTCAGTGGTGTATCGTCATCTCCTTGTAGATTAACATCAGCACCTGCCTTCAACAGCTCTATCACAATATTCAAATGTCCGTCATAACATGCTACTGTCAGTGGTGTTTCATACTTTCCATATAGATTTACGTCAGCCCCTGCACTTAGCAGTTCTTTTATAATACCCATATATCCACCCTCAATTGCTGCTGTTATCGGTGTTAAAAATTCATCCTGGGGATTAACATCAGCTCCTGCTTTAAGTAGCATTTTAACCACATTTATATATCCTCCTTCATATGCTAAGGTCAATGGCGTAAAGGTTAAATCCCATGCTTTACAATTTTTTCCCACGTAAATTGACATCAGCCCCTGCTTTTACTAGCTCTTCCACTATATCTTCATGTCCTAGAGAACATGCCACTGTCAGTGATGTATAAGATTTAGTTTTTATATCAACATCAGCTCCTGCCTTTAACAGTGTTATCACAATACTCAAATGTCCATTATAACATGCTGCCAAGAGTGGAGTTTCATACATACTTTGTATATTTACATCAGCCCCTGCTTCTATCAGCTCTTCCACTATATCTTTATGTCCAATCCAACATGCCGCTGTCATTGATGTATAAGATTTAATTTGACAATTGACATCAGCCCCTGCCTTTAGAAGCTCTATCACAATACTCAAATGCCCACCATAACAGGATGCTGTCAGTGGAGTTTCGTGTATATTTTGTAGATTAATATCAGCCCCTGCACGTAGCAACTTCTTCACAAAACCCTCATGCTCACGGTCACATTCTACTATCAGTTTTGTATGATAATAGTATTCATCTTGTAAATTTACATCAGCCCCTGCTATAAGCAGTTCTTTAACTATATTTAGATTTCCACCTTGGCATGCACTTTTTAGTGGTGTTTGAAAGTAACCTTTTAGATTAACATCAGCCCCTGACGCTAGCAGATCTCTTACCATATTTAGATTTCCACCCTCACATGCTGCTATCAGTGGTGTATGATTGTCTAACTTACCTTGTAGATTAACATCAGCCCCTGCCGTTAGCAACTCTCTAACTATATTTAGATGGCCATTCTTACATGCCACTTTCAATGGTGTATCTAATTTACCATGTAGATTAACATCAGCCCCAGTCAATAGCGGTTCTTTTACTATATTTAGATGTCCACGCTTACATGCTGCTATCAATGGCGTTTCTACCTTACCTTGTATATTAACATCAGCTCCTTTTACTAGCAGCTCTTTTACAACATGTAGATGTCCACCTTCACACGCACTAATTAGTGGTGTGTGAAACTCACTTTGTAGACTAACACCAGTCTCTGGCAGCTCTCTTACTATATCTAAATGTCCATCCTTACATGCTGCTGTCAGTGGTGTATCAAGCCCACCTTGTAGATTTACATCAGCCCCTGCCTCCAACAGTTCTCTTACTACATCTACATGTCCACCTTCAAATGCGGCTATTAATGGTGTTCTCCATTTTCCTTCTTGATTAACATCAGCCCCTGCCTGTAGCAGCTCTCTTACTATATCAAGATGTCCAGCATTAGATGTGGCTATTAATGGTGTTGCATCCCGACTTTGTAGATTAACATCAGCCCCTGCTCTGAGCAATTCCTTCACTATACTTATATATCCACCCTCACAAGCTGCTATTAGTGGTGTATCATAAACACCCTGCGGGTTGACATTAGCACCTGCGTTTAGCAACTCCTTAGTTATACTTATGTGTCCACTCTTACACGCTGCTGTCAATGGTGTATAATAATCATCTTTCGGGTTGACATCAGCCCCTGCTTCTAACAGCTCCTTAACAACTCTCAGATGTCCATCCTCACACGCGGCTTCAAGTGCTTCGTTTCCCAGTATATACTTAAAATCTAAATCTGGAAATGTCATCAAAATTGTATTTCTCTTCAGATATTTAATAAATATTCTCACATTGTCTAAATATCCATTATAACAACTCAGCAAAAGTAATCGCCGTTTTCTGAGATTGATCCATCAATGTCCCAGTCTGTGAATGACCATAAATTTTCTATTGGATCATTTGCTGCAACATTCTTTTTCCCTTCTTTTGTTGGATTCAGTAAATCAATATTAAAAAAAATCAAAAAAAGTTCAGACAGTGTTTCCTTGTGCGACTCAGTTTGTTCTAAAACATATTGCAAAATCCTTTTGTGTCCGTAGTAAACCACCCAACTGATAACCCTGACACTGTATGTTGTTTCTGTATTATCGTACTTTTCATTCACCAGCGCCACCTGTCTGCGCCTCTCTCTGATTCTCTCATCCATCTTCACACTATCCTCCATCACATGCTTCCCTTTACTCACAACCTTAGACACATCCTTCTGCACAGATAGAAATAAACATTTCAACTCTGTGTAAGACTTTGCCTCCAACACCTCAATAAAAGCCTGACATACCTGAGAATGTTTTAAGGTATCATTCATAAAAACATCATACAGCTCCATATTTTCTATATCTCTGTACAAACGCTCTGCTAACCTAGAGTACAGATCCTCCCCTAGCCTTATACAGAGATCAAATGACTCCATTCTATCACAGTGTTCAGCACTAAACACGACTCTCACCCCTTTCTGCAATTCCTTTTTACCACCACTTTTGACTGCAACTTTTTCACTTGCTTGCTTTTGTTCATTCTCTGATTTTAGCATTTCATCCTTGTGAAGCTTTACATAGTTAGCAATATAACTACAACTCATACATTGTAAAATGAGATCTGGGAACTGAGAACCAAACTGATAAGCAATGATTTCAAAAATGGAGTCATGAATAAAGGTAAACTCAGTACCACATAGTTTAGTGTATGTCCCCTCCATTACTGACAATGCTTTAATAAATTCAAATGAATCCGTGTAACTCTCAACGTCACAACTTTCTAATGCTTTTGATTTCATTTCGTAGAAAGTCTTATTTTCTATGTCTTGTAATATTTCTTTTGATAATTTATTGCCGTTTAACATGCACAAGACCAACGTAGCATACTGAACCTTATTCTGTTCTTACATTTTGTCAAACTCTTTTAAAATGCATTCAGTTGGACAAGTAAAGAACCTTTCAATGTTGTTCCTAAATTTCTCCTCTCTTGAGTAAAGTTTACACAATAGAGGAAACATCGCCGATGCTTCTCTAAGTAATGTAGGGGACAATAAATCTTTATCCAAGCCGTGCTTCTGAAGAATAGCTTTTTTGTCATCATCATTCAATGCATTTTCTGGACTACACATTTCGATAACGTTTTCCTCATAAATAAAAAATGAATTGGAACATTCATTAAAGATTGCTTCCCTATATGACATCAGTACCTTTGTACGTTTGGAGGTATCTAAAATAATTTTTTCATAGTCAACTAAAGTCTCTAACTTTTGTTTTTGAAGACCCAACACACCTACCACATTATCGATGACAAAAACCTGAAAATTATAGGGGTCACAATAACGGCAAATCTCACTGATGTCTATAATTGGTACAATCTCGTATCCATCCTTCTGGAGGATAAAGGCTATATGATGAATCGTTGCTGATTTTCCAGACCCTGGGACTCCAACAAATGTCATAAAACGTTGTCTCCTGACTTTGTTCAGCATTTCCTGGAAAGTGTGAGTTTCACTGTACACCTTGTCTTCTTCTCTCCATTGTAGTAATTGTCTTTCACGTAGATCTAAAATATATTTTACCAGGTTTGAATTATACTAGTGAAAAAAAGCAAACATACCTCAAAGTAAATAAAAACGTCCTTTTACATTCACGATCACTTGGGATTTTTTTTAAAAAAAAGTACTTTGAGACAAATCGCAAGCACATACTGTGGTTTCATATGTTTTCGTTGGCATCAATTTTCGCGGATTTTGTAAAAGAGACGTTTTCGAGGACACTTAAGTTCTTGGACAAAAGCATTGCCAATACAAATGAATGTCATCTTTCGTATTTCAATGGACATTTGAATTTGTGGATCTGCTCAACAACGAAATCCACGAAAATTGGTGCTCAACGAATAATGATGAAACCACAGTATATGCATTATGGCAATTATACAAATGTATGCAAAAAATCGAAAATTTATCGAGAGAGAGAGAGAGATAGATTTAAAAATCAAGTTAATTTTATACCCATTCGAATTTTATTTCGTTCCCATGAATTTGTATTTTGTTCCCATGAATTTTACATTGTATTTTGTGACCAAAAATTTTTATTTCTTTCCCACGAGATTTAATTTCGTTCCCAGTAATTTTTTTTTTGAGGCCACGAATGAATTAAGATACATCATAATTTGTCCTATACCAGTCATCGTATTGTTGAGATATCATTGGCTGGGGTCCTTTATAAGACTGGGTAAGGTAGTTTTGAACTCATTGAGAGTTTCTATAAGTGAATGATCTAATTCTGATAATGATTTTAATTTTACAACAAATAATTAAGGAAGATCCTCTAAAAATATGTTTGGACTTCTTTGGACATGTTTTATTGAAAGATATGGATGTTTTTTTTTTTAATATTTTGGTAGGATATACAGTTTTTATCTGGATGCATCTGATAGTATATATATATCTTGTATGATAAGAAGCAAAAAAAAAGATCTGCTGCATTTGATATAAATTATTATCTTGCCTACATCACAAACACAGAAAGCATGAAATTTACAGGTTTGGTTATTTAAGCAGATTTTAACAAATGTGCCTCCAGTTTGACTACTTTATATTAAGCAGTCGAAAAATCTTATTACTTACATGTACATCGCATTTTTAATATCTTACTGTTAGTTCAACCGCGGTTTCAAGAATATTGAACGATCCCAAGATCATAAATTTTCACAATTTAGTAAGTTCTTTCCTCATTCAGATCATGTAAACATTGATTGTCCTTCTTGAACAGGAGAAAGGTGGTATGGTTTTCTTTTTCGCATTTTCAACTTTAAACCTGACTATTATGTTATAACTGCTCATTGTGTTAATTGAATCAGTTTGGCCATGCAATGTTCCGAATCAAAGAAAAATATTTTCGGTCACACTCCGCATGCCTAAATTGCTACCAAATTCAATCAAATTTTATTCAGTCTTCCTTGAGAAAAAGTAAAAGTAAAATTAGCAAAAATGTCTTGGATCGAAAGACAAGGACACAAGCAAACGGATATGGGTGATCTGAGAGGCTCGGATGACCTAAATATAAACTCACCCATGTGACTTTTAACCGTTTCACACAATTCATCAATAAGTAAAAGTTTATCAATATGTTTGGCCTCTATCTCTGGATCCATGGAACATGCCCTTATATCGTTCACAGCTTTTTGATATAAAGTCAAATTTCCTAAGTGCTGCTTCAGCTTAATAGAATTGTTTTGCCATTCCTTTACGAAGTTTGATTCTGAGAGAGAGAAATCTGCTGCATGTCCAGAGTCTGCTTCTTTCTATGTTTGCAGATACACTATTGTCCGTAGGATCGGGTTCTTTTCCCCATCCCTTATTGTGTGGAGGAATTTAACACACGTTACGTAGAAGAATGTACAGGGAACTAATGTCAAAATCTGAATAATTCCACCATATTGTTTGGTGGGCAGAGGAAAGATGGGTGCAATCTGCTGTTTATTTAGAATATTCTTTAATTTCTTCTTTTTGAAATCATCAATCCAGATTTTGACAGTTTTCAATAAATTGGAAGGCGAGATTTTCCTTCTTAGAATAGCACGCACAAGATCTATACATGGGCCAAGGATTAGTCTTGCTACCCGGGCAAGGTTTGTGGTTTCTGGAGTAGACTTGTTTCTGTGAGGCGATATTTTGGAATTGACATTTTTCATCATCTGATAGCACTGTAAAATAAATTGCAGGAATAATCATACTAATATATTCTACAGTCCCTATTTCACCTCTAAATTGCAATGTTGTGAAATAAGATTATCGTTCATAGTGAAAGCACAAAATTTACCATAAAACCCCGATTTTTTTGCAGTTTATTGTTTTATACATTTATGTGTAAACAAACTACAAGTTTACGTTATGTAAATAATTATCTTCTAAGGAATTTTACTTCGGAATTTCAATCATTCATATGATTCTTAAAATTCTACTGACTGAGGCAAATATATTGCTGAACAATTTTTATGAAGAACTACTGTAGATGGATGCATATGATTTTAAAAAAGACAGAAAACAATGAATTACTCTGTGTTAAAAAGCAATTCCTCATTAAGTTTTTTTAATGATGTGTAGATAATAGATAAAATAATATTTACTATCATACCGATAATAAATATTATTTTCATATATATTTATAATGTAATAGGAAAGAAAGAACAGAAAATGCCATAGGACAATTTTACATTGTTGATACTATCGTACGTTATTTCCGTAAATTGTATCAAATACAAGTTTAATATAGAATGTAAGTTTAATCTGTGTGAAATTCAAGTGATTCATTGTATGTTTTATCTATATTTCAGGCTCCGTGGGGATCCGGGTTAGAATAGGTCCTCAGTACCCCGTTGCTGGTTGTAAAAGGCGATTAAATGGGGCGGTCCTTCAGATGAGACCGTATAAACCGAGGCCCCGTGTCACAGCAGGTGTGGCACGATAAAGATCCCTCCCTGCTCAAAGGCCCTGAGTGCCGAGCATAGGCCTAAATTTGCAACCCTTCACCGGCAATGGTGACATCATATCAGTGAAATATTCTGGAGAGGGACGTTAAACAGTATACAATCAATCAATATATATTTCAGTCTTCTACCACTAACACACATAATACACGTTGACGCAACGGTCACATCATTTTTGTTACCTTATGTTGGGTAAAATATCTGTAGAACTGAACGGATTCCTAACAAGACACAAGCGCACCCAGGTAAAAATTGTAGTTTGCTTTGTTTACAAATTAATTTATTTCACTTATCCACTATGTATAAGAAAAATGAAGAATTGTGAAAATGAATTATATTTAAATGTTCTACTGAAATAATGCCACTCTGTTGTGCACGTTGAGGTAAAATTTATAGAATTTGTAAAACTTAACAGGAATCCATAAAAAAGGTGATACTAAAATATAGGTAAAAACTGGACAGTCTTAATTTTCTTGGTTCCAGTGGAAATCTATATACGGAACATTCATTATTCATTATTGTAAGAAATAAAAATAGGTGTGTTCACGTATTTAAATGAGTGATACTGTAACATTACTTTGAATTGAATATCACTTATTCAACACAAGTAGGTGATATCGCCTATGTATATCTAATAGTTGATATCACAAATTAAAAATATTTTAAATTCAAATTTCCAAAATCAAATTTTGTTTTTTAAACTTTTGAGTTTTTCATCTACCGTTTGTTTAGAAAGCTTACGCTTAACAATCTAAAATTCTATAACTTTTTCGTCTTTTGGTAATTTAAAATTTATTTCAAACTCCCAACTGTTTTTAAAAACATTTTTAGAAATTTAGAATTTTGATTTAAAAATTCAACTTTTAAATAAACAAAACACATTTTGAGTCTTAAGACGTTAAATTCTACCTGAAATACCTAAAAATACCTGGTTTAAATTTTGGATATTTAAAGTAAAATTGCTAAAATTTAGTGTAAAGTTATTAGAAATTTTAACATTTAAAGCAAAATTCCTAATTTCTACAGATTTTAAACGTTTGAAAGTAGGTTTTTAGAAGTTTGGAGCTAATTTCAAAAAATCGAAAGACAAAAAATATTACCGAACTTTAGATTCATCGTTTTCGGTAATTTGAACTTTGAAAATTTTAAGGTAAAAATCTAAAAAAAAAATTAAATGTCTAAAACCTTATTGGAAATTTGAAGATATAGATTATTTAACTAAAATATGAAATTTCAATAATACCAAATCAGTTTGAGTTTTTTAATGTTAAGATAATTGAACTAATATATTAACATTCTAAAACTCTAAATCGTTTTAGAAATTTGAATTGTTAAATATTACATGGACCATATGGCATGGCGCAGCATTAAATGTATGAGGAGCATATTACAGTATTTATAATCAGCTATGAGAAAAGAAGAATGTCAGACACCTCGGCCCAATGACATCTCGGCTCAGACGGGCGGGCCCAAGATTTAAGACAGGTCGGTCAATACATAAGACACCTTTGCCCAAGAACATTTTTACAACGAAAAATTTCTTTTCCAGTTTTTGAACTTGGATTAAATGTTGATTGAAAAAAAAAAACTTTTAAAGTAAATGAATAAATTATCCATGCAGTGTTTTCTTTTTAAAAGGCCTTCCACAAGCACTATATATGACGATATTCAAGAAATGAGAATACAGTGCTATTTAACTAAAGTTAGTTCTAATTGGTGAACGTACAAAATGCCGTGGCAATCTTTTGGAGGGATAAGTATTTATTGAGGGTTATATCGGTGACAATATTAACAGGATTCAATTTGAGGTCCGAGATTTTTAAGTGTGTCGGTCGAGGTGTCGTTGGGCCGAGATATCTATTGTAAACAACCCATGTTTTCTGTTATAACAAAGAATGTTCATTTTGGAATTAAATACCCTGGCAAACCACGTCCAGTCAATGGTTTACGATCCGCTTCACTTATCTCCCAGTCCAGTTAACTCCACTCTGGCAGTGTAATGAAGCGGACCGAAAACGGTGTGTTCCCTGAACGTCTACTCATTATAAAATTATTGTATTATCACACTCAATTAAGGGGCCCTCTAAGGGGTACAGGTAGAGTTTATTGAATTATCTATACCTATGTTGATTAAAGGAGGAATTTTACAGCAAAATTTTATTATTTTCTTTTTAAAATTTTATCCATATCAATTGGTGTATATTTTTCATAAATAATTTTTAACAATGAAAAACACTTAGCTGGCTTTTCCTGACATGTTTTATTAAATTTTAATATTGTTCTGTAAATTACACAATTTAAATGAATCGCGTTTCATAGATATCACAAATTTAAACCAATGACTGGGAACCCCAAAAACACTTTGCTTGCTGATGCATGTCAAAAAAAGAAAAAACTTTAACAAAAGTTAATGTGCTTAACTAACAATTTTTTTAAAAATAATGTAACAAATACTGACCTTGTGCAGGAACTGTCAAACAACTCATATATATGACGCTTAAAGCTTGATAAGGAAGTAGAACATGTTGAATATGACTCGTAAAAAAAGTCAAACCACGATTATTTCAATGAAAAATAATCTTCTCAAGCAATTGAAGAGGATAAGGTTATCTCTGAAACAATTAACAACATAACACAGTTCCTTAACATTTGTTCTAAAGAATTTAAATAATTTGAATCGCTGTCATGATTTTCTTGTCAACTCGGCACCCGAAATGATGAAATCGGCACCGAGCAACGTGAATTCGTTACCAGTTATATTTGGCACCTAGTGAATTTGGCATCGCGTTATTTTGGCATCTTTTTTATGTCATTGAATTAATTTTTCCGGATCTTTTTTTAAATTTATTTATGTTTAGTTCTTGTCCAGTCATTCACTTCTAGCGGCGGATCCAGAGGTTCGGAAAAAGGGGGAGGGGGGGTCCGAAGGGGAGGGAATGGGAGGGGTTGCCCACCCCACCCCTGAGAATATAGTTTTAAATTATTTAGTAAAATAATGATAATTGTAAGAATTGTAATATGTTCCCCTGTATTGGGTTCCTATGATATGAATTTTTTCTTACTCTGAGTTTTCTGATTTTAAAATGACATTTTGTTTGCGGATAATCTCAAGAGCGGTACTTAGACACAGATTTAAAATCAATTTCTATAATATTACGACTTATATATTTTAAAAGCATTTCAAACAAAAATTGACTATAAATCTTATTTCATTTAAAAGTTATGAAAACTTCAAATTCTTGGCGTGTTTGATTGACTCACCCTTGCACTTTCACAAATTCTAATCTTTATCTTAATCCTTGGGAAAAGTGGCAATTTTGTTGTGTTTAAATGAGAAGTATTTAAACTTTTAACCAGAAAAATAGTTTTATTCCGAGCACAAATGCTAGAAAGCAAAACTCCTTCACAAGTATCCGAACTAGGGGTTGCGTACATGCAGCGATTAGCAAATCGAGCTCACTCATGTTATGTACACGGATTTTGTAAACAGGGCTCGAGTTCTGTTATTGTTTATATTTAGAATTCACCGGGTGCGTTCAAACGTCACAGTCCGCTAACCACCACTGCACGGACTGACAATATATTGTTGTTTGTTTTACTTTCGAACGTGCCTACTCTGAGTTTTCTGGATTATGATATTAATATCGTTCATTTATACACAACGAGTTTGCCACTTTTCTTAAGGATTTAGAATAAAATTAATTTTGTGAAAGTGCAGGGATGTGTCAATCAATTACGCCAAAAAATTGAAATTTTAATATCTTTTATATGAAATAAGATTTTTAATTAATGTTCATGTGAAATGCTATTAAAATATATAAGTCGTAATATTATACAGAAAAAAGTAACTTCAAATCTGTGTCCAAGTACCTTTAACTATTTACATGTACAGTATATTAATTTTTTCTTCAACATATCTGGGTTTTTGTATTGTTTCTTAATCAAACAATCATACACAAACGTGGGTGAATTATTATGACCGTGTACCTTGCCCCAGCTTCCTATTAATTGATGGCAGATATACCATAGGAGTTTCGTTCTCAGTTATTCAGATCTACAGCCCCCAGTATCTCGCCTAAATTCCACGGGATTCTTGCCACTGGTGCAACTTCCTTTTTCTTTGATTTCACCTTTCCTCTTCTGGTTTTTACTAACTTTCTCAGATTGCTTCTTCGCTGTAGTTTAGGTCCTTTGGATGAGACCTTAAAAACCGAGGCCCCGTGTCAGCGGCAGGCGTTGGCACGATAAAGATCCCTCACTTCTCATTGGTCCTGAGTGCCGAGTTAAGGTCAAAATTTGAAATCCTTCACCGGCATATGGTGACGTCTCCATATGAGTGAAAAATTCTCGAGAGGGATGATAAACAATATACAATTAATCAATCAATTTTCGCTATAGTTTAGCATTCAACTTAGTGCGTTCTCATATATACCCTTTGGTCGAATCTATTTCAAGGGAGGGTAGGTTATTCCATTTAAACCTTACTTCTTTGCGTTTTGTTAGGCTCCAAAGTGTGATGGTGACGCCAAAGTTCGATGGTCTCGCCAAATCCCGATGGTCTGCGCCAAACCCCAATGGCACGCGGTCTTTACGGGCGCCATTTGAAGTCCAATGGTCACGCCAAAGTCCGATAGTTGGTTTCCTATGAGACGCGCGACACTGAAGTGCGATGGTCTGACACGCCAAAGCCCGATGGTGCGGATGAACAATCAACATTTATGACGTTACAATAATTTGACGTCAATCATTGACGCCGTTGTCCTACCTTCAACAGCCATCATTTCTGAATTTGTACTTGAACACAATTTCATTGATTTTGCTTATTGCTTGCACCTACCTGAGATATTAGGGTTAGTTCTCGCACACCTCTCGATTGATTAGGGTTAGTTCTCGCACACCACTCGATTGATTAGGGTTAGTCCTTGCATTGCACAACCTGAGAGATTAAGGGTTAGTCCTCACTAGTCGAGTGATTAGGGTTAGTCTTGCTCCCATCCAAGATATCTAGGTTATTCAATTGTTAATACACACTTTTCGAGCGTAAGTCTGGCGAAACTATCTGAGAGATAAGGGGCTGGTCTTCGCATTTATTTATATATATTACTTGTTTTTAAGACCTTAGCATGGCGCATCATTGTGGTTTGGTGTAGAGTAGCCTGGTTCCCTATCTCTGTTTTGCTTCGTATACTTCGCGTCACTATACACCTTGGTAAGGATGAGCCAGGGGATCAGGCGAGGTGTAGAGGTACGATGACGTCATAAATGTTAATTGATTTCCACACCATCGGACTTTGGTGTGTCACACCATCGGGGTTCGGTGCAGACCATCGAGGTTTGGCGTGACCATCGGACTCTAGAGTCCCATTGCACTTTGGAGTCCTACATATTTACCAATTATCATCACAGAATGTAAGCATTCGATTAGTCTTCATTTTAATAGCATCTTCAATTTATTGTTCAGGTCAAGCTCTAATTCCAAGATGTACAAATATATATTTACATTTCCAATGTCTTTGTCTGAGATAAAATTACCAAATGTAAATGTAATTGATTTCCCCATGAATGTTTTGGCGCGGTTCCAAAAAAAAAACCCCGTGCAAGGCGGGACAACACATAGAGAGAAGCTGGCTTGGAGCCCTCGGATTAGTGGAATCAAAGCATGTAAATATAAGGAATAACTATAAGATTTTTCGAATTCATGAAGATGATCAATGGATTGGCTTGTATGATAATTTTATGCATAAACGCCTTTCTGAATTACACTTTAAAAAAATGGATTCATAGTAGCCTGGGAATCTGCTTTTCAATTAACTTTTTAGCTCACCTGAGCGGAAGGCTCAAGTAAACTCATCTGATAAAAATTTGTACGTCGTCTGTCGTTGCTGTCCCCCGCTTCAAAAGTTTGGGTTTAGCAACTCCCTATGGTCTAAAGAAGAAACTTATTGATTTTGAGGTCAAAAGGTCAAAGTCAAGGTCATAGATTAGCAAATTATGGCTTTTATAACACTTAAATTTCCGTGAGATATCTTGAGAACCATTTGAGCTTTCGCAATGAAATTTGGCGTAGCAACTCCCTATTGCCTAAAGAGGAAACTTGTTGATTTTGAGGTCAAAAGGTCAAGGTCATAAATAAGCAAATTTTTTTTTAAAATAAAACTTTCGTTTCCTTGCGATATCTCGATAACCTTTTGATATTGTGCAATGAAATTTGGCATAGCAACTCCCTATGACCCAAAAAAGACCCCTATAGATTGTGAAGTCAAAAGGTCAAAGTTCAAGGTCGTAAATTTATACTTTTTTCCATGTATAACACTATCCTTTTCGGGTGATATTTCAAGAGGATTTTGAGCTTTTGCAAGGTAATTTTATGCCAAAACTCCCTATGACCTCTTTCGCACTCCTCAAAGTGCCCCACCCCTTTGTTAAGGTCTTCCGTTTCCAACGGAAAACCTTCTTCTGATTCTGTTGGTAAAGATTATTACTCCTTTTTTAGCTCACCTAAGCTGAAGGCTCAAATGAGCTTTTCTGATCACATTTCTTCCGACGTCCGTCTGTCTGTAAACTTTTCACGTTATTGAATTCTTCTCAAGAACCACTGGGCCAATTTCAAATAAACTTGCAATAAAGCATCCGTGGGTAAAGGGGATTCAAGTTTCTTCAAATTAAGGGCCACACCCTCATACAAGGAGAGATAATTGGGGATTAATATTTGGTGGCATCTTTTAAAAATCTTCTTGTCAAAAAACACTGGGCCAGGAAAGATGAAACTTATGGGGAAACATTTTCAGGTAGTGTTTATTTAAATTTGTTCAAAACATGACCCCCGGGGCTAGCGCGGGGCCAAAATGGCCGACCAAAGTTTTACATAGAACTATAATATATAGGAAAATTCTTTCAAAATCTTCTCAAGAATAATGAAACCATAATTTATCATATCAATATGGAAACATGAACAGATAGTGAGGATTCAAGTTCGTTCAAATCATGACCACAGAAGTAGGGCGGTGCCAAATAGGCTGACCAAAATTCTACAGAATTTCTTAAGAATAGCAAATCCATAATTGGTCATGGACTACTTTTGGATATAAAAATCAACTTTAAATTGATAAACAAATTTGTACTTTTTCGATCCTAGCCACAATGCTCAGGTGAGCGATGTGGCCCATGGGCCTCTTGTTTTTCTTCTACTTCTTAGACACCAACTTTGAGGCCTTATATCTCATTCATTTATCAATGGATTCCGCTCAAATTTTCAGACATTATAGAAAAAATTTTCCCAACATAACCTTTACTATTGAAAATGAATTGATTCCATTGAAATAAAGCATTCATACAGTTTTGGTTATTGGAACATGACAACGGGTACTTGTGGAAAGGAACACCACACCGCATCCCCATCCCCCGAATATACACCAAGAGTCCGAAGATTTTCTTATTCATCTTTTTTTTAATTCGTCTTTTAGTAAACATTTACATTGCATTCTATATAAAGCAAGAGGCCCAGGGGCCACAGCGCTCACCTGAGCACATCAGCTAGGAAAAAACACATATCAGATCAGAACTGAGAGTTAACTTAAGTAGAGGGGGGGGGGGCTTGAATGTTTACCCACAAAGGATCATAATTTGAACGAACTAGAATCTACAACACCTGAGGATGATTCCAAATAAATATTACTAATCATGGCTTTGAAGTACTTGAAAAGAAGATTTAAAATGTTTCCTTATATATTTCTATGTAAAACTTTTGGCGGACATTTTGGCCACACCCTTACCCCAGGGTCTTGACTTGAACAAACTTGAATCTACATTGCCTGAGGATAATTTCACATGAGTTTTATCTTTCCTGATTCAATGTTTCTAGAGAAGAAATCTTTTAAAGATTTTTCCTACATATCCCTACGTAAAACTTTGATCAGCCATTTTTGTCAATGAGCGGATACATTGTACATGTACAGTCGACATGAGCCAAAAGGTGCTTCACTTAACAGATGAAATAATACCACTGTTGATCAGGGTTTCATAGACTGCAAGAGTAACCGTACAGATACTAGTAGTCAACATATTTCCTGGAAGTGAGATCATCACGCAGGGACAAGTATTGAAGGACTGCAAACATGTTCCAAAGAATACGTGTTATTATGGAAGAAGGAGAAGGAGATAACAAACAGTATTCAATCTCAAAGTCCATTTAAAAATATACAAAACAAGAGCAGAGCAAATACGAACATCCGAAACATCAGAGGTGGGATCAGGTGCCATGGTGGAGTGAGTATCCCCTGCCGACCGGTCACACCAACTGGAACCATCTGTATCTGGTATACCAAGAGAAGGCTACATCACAGCCAGAACACTAGTTTTGATTTGATAACTGACACTTCTTTCGCCATTAATCTTACTGGACAGAGCTTCTATACCAAAACTTGGGAAAATCTGAACTGCAAATCTTCTAATGTTGTCTATGGAATAGAATGTAATCTGTGTGGACTTATTTATGTCGGTGAAACCAAGGGATCGCTTAACAAAAGAATATCAGGTCATCGATTTCAATTAAAACATGGTGGTCAGCAGCTTTTATATAAACATTTAAATTCACCTGATCATTCTATTTTATCAATGAAAGTTAGAATTCTGGAAAAGATTTATCACCAGACAAATAGTCCATCTTTGAGTACACCTTTCCGTAGACAACGTGAAGAAGTTTGGATTAGGAAACTAGGGACAGCCTTTCCCTATGGATGTAATGACAATGTCGATAGTGTTGGAAATCTTACAAGCCCGCAATGTAATAATGTAAATGTGATGGGACTTTTTAACAATACTCAGAGACGTAAGCGTAGTCACGGACATCGTTCGTACAATAAACCTGCAATACACGACGTCTCTTTTGATTCATTACTACCTTATGTAAATCAACAGTTAGGTCTACACCATATTCGAACCAAACTTTACTCTGTCCCTTTAAAACTTTTAAATAGGCTTCTTGAAAAGACCAAGGAACATCCAAATTTAGATTCCTCGACACCTGAATATAGGCTCGGTTCTGTGATTATGGATATTGCACATCATAGGCTTTTTAAACCCGCACGTTTCACGGAAGAAAATGCAGCTAAAACAATCCGTATTTTCCTTAAACTTCAATATGCCAATAAAGGAATTGACGCGGTAAATATTAGTAATATTCTTAATCACAAAAGGGTCCAGTCTTGTATTCCACCATTTTTCAAGTTAAATACTACGCCTTGTATTTCCTACAAATACACATCGACCATTGCTTCCAAACTTTTCAATTACAAAAATACTTTACATGGCCTGGATATCGACTATCTAAAAAATAATCCCCTTTCGTGTTCATGTTCTTCTTCGCCCTATAACTATAGTCCTGCTGGACACATTATCACAGGTGACGTAAAAAAAGTTTGTAATGAGGACCTTAGATCACTCATTTTAAAAGGTCCTAAATATAGGGAACCCCGATCCTTCAACTGGCGTCGGAATTTCATAAATATTATGGATTCTGTTGAAAATTACGCCAGACGATGGGCTAAATATGAAAAAGAAGACATTGACACCTTGTCAGAATGGATTAAATGTATCAGGTCCATGTTAAAGTCACTTATTAGAAAATGGGGGGGGGGGGCAAAATGAAAACCATCTATCCTTCTGTGTTCAATAAACCAGAAGTGAAAAAAGAATTAGATAGATTACACGATCAGTACGTACTGGTTCCTGCCGACAAAGCAGGCAACAACATTGTCTTCGTTTGTAAGGCTTATTATATAAATTGCATTTTAGAAGAACTTGGATTTAATTCTACAAGTAGTAATCCTACTTATACATATACTACTCTTTCTAAGGAAGAAATTCTTCAAAATCACCTGTCAGTTTTAAATACTTTAAATATTCCACAGAGCCAAAATGAATTTGAACTACCTTATGTATATTGGATTCCGAAACTTCATAAGAATCCTTACAAACAAAGATACATTGCAGGTTCCAGTAAATGTTCAACCAAGCCTCTTTCGTTACTTCTCTCTAAAATATTGACAGTAGTAAAGGAAAAATTTCAAGAGTGCTGTACAACTATATATTCAAGAAGTGGTGTAAATCAGATGTGGATACTTAAAAATTCTAAAGAACTTTTGGACAATTTGAAATCACAAGACTTTACAAGAATCAACAGCATAAAAAATTACGATTTTTCAACTTTATACACAACAATTCCGCACGACAAATTAAAATCCAGACTTTTTGATATCATTGACAGCTGCTTCTTCAACAAAAATGGAACTCGTAAGATTACTTACCTCGTCATTGGTCATTTGAAAAATTATTTTGTTAAAACAGATTCTGATTGCACACATAAGTACTCTGAAGTTGACATCAAGAAGATGCTTGAGTTTCTGATTGACAATATCTATGTTGTTTTTGGAGACCAGGTATTCCAACAATCTATTGGAATTCCCATGGGTACAAATTGCGCTCCATTATAAGCAGACTTAATTTTATATTCATATGAAGCAGAATTTATGCAAACTCTTTTACGTGAAATTAAAAATACACTTGCTGTGGCCTTCAACTCGACATTTAGATATATTGACGACGTATTGTCAATTAATAATGATAATTTCCATTCCTACGTCGACACGATATATCCTGGTGAGCTTAAGATAAAAGATACCACAGAGTCCGACACTTCTGCTTCATACTTGGATATTTTACTTGAAAAAGACACTAATGGTAATCTAACAACCAAGCTATATGATAAAGGTCATGACTTTAACTTTTCTATCGTCAACCTCCCTTACTTATGCAGCAATATACCTTCATCACCTGCATACGGAGTATTTATATCTCAGTTGATTCGATACGCAAGAGCATGCTCTACGTATGAACAATTTCTTAAACGAGGTAAATTATTGACAAGCAAGTTAATGAAACAAGAATATCAACAGTCTCGTTTAAAGTCATCATTTCGTAAATTCTATGGTCGATACAATGACCTTGTCAGCAAATACAATTTATCATTGAATGAAATGCTGACTGACGTTTTTCATACCAATTGTTAGTCCGTTGTTTATACACTGAATTGACCACGGATTTTTTCCGTTATTCCCTTATTATGACAACGAGCACACGGCGGGTGTGACCGGTCGGCAGGGGATGCTCACTCCTCCATGGCACCTGATCCCACCTCTGATGTTTAGGAGGTCCGTGTTTGCTCTGCTCTTATTTTGTACATTTGTTTGATGGACGTTGAGATTGAGTGCTGTTCGTTATTTCCATATCCTTCTTTTACCACAGAAGATGGTACCAGTTCGTTGGCGAAGAATACAAAGTCATTTACCCAGGTACAATTATTGGACAACTCAGTGACGTCAGAGTGGTTGAGTCTCAAGGGGAGAATACGATGAGCAAAACTAAAAAGTTGAGGTCAGATTTGGTTGATATGCTGAAGAAAACTTCAAGCAACTTCACACGAAAGCAGAAAAGGGAGGCACATAAATATTTGTATGAATACACCAACCTTTTTGCAAAGTCTGAAAAAGATTTAGGACGCACGGATATCGTAAAACACAAAATTGATACTGGGGACAGCCATTCTATCAGAATACCACAAAGAAGAGTACCAGCTCATCTAACAGCTGAATGATAGACTTGAAAGAGGTGTGATCAAGCAATCAAACAGCCCATGGTCAAAAAGAAAGACGGTTCATTCCGCTTTTGTATCGATTACCGCAAGTTAAATAGCTGTACAATGCAGGACACATACCCCCTTCTCAGAAAAGACGAGTCACTGAATCAGTTGGGTGGTGGCTCGTGGTTCTCTACACTAGATCTCTGCCCAGGATATTGGCAGGTAGAGAAGGATATGGAAATAACGAAAAGTATTCAATCTCAACGTCCATTAAACAAATACACAAAATAAGAGCAGAGCAAACACGGACCTCCGAAACATCAGAGGTGGGATCAGGTGTCATGGAGGAGTGAGCATCCCCTGCCGACCGGTCCCACCCGCCGTGTGCTCGTTGTCAAAATCAGGAAATAACAGACAAAAAATCCTTGGTCAATTCAGTGTATAAATAATGGACTAACAATTGGTATGAAAAACGTCAGTCAGCATTTCATTCAATGATAAATTGTGTTTGCTGACAAGATCATTGTATCGACCATAGAATTTACGAAATTATGACCTTAAACGAGACTGTTGATATTCTTGTTTCATCAACTTGCTTGTCAATAATTAACCTCGTTTTAGAAATTTTTCGTTCGTAGAGCATGCTCTTGTGTATCGAATCAACTGATCGAGGGATATAAACCCCGTATGCAGGTGATGGAGGTACGATATATTGTTGCATAAGTAAGGGAAGTTGATGATAGAAAAGTTAACGTCATCACGTTTATCATAAAGATGGAGCCAGACGACAAACAAAAGACAGCCTTTGCCACTTGTCGTGGACTACTGTGGTTTCATAAATATCTGTTAAGCAAAAATTTTTCGAGAATTTCGTTGTTGAGCAGACCCTCAAATTCAAATGTTTATTAGAAATATGGTATTCATTTGTGTGGACAATGCTTTTGTCCATGAAATAATGTATCCTCGAAAATGTCCTTTTTGTAAAATCCACGAAAATTGATGCCAACAAAAATTAATAAAACCACATATTTCCAGTTTAAGGCCATGCCATGTGGCTTATGTTGTGCTCCTGCAACATTTAACAGCCCGATGGAAAGTGTTTTTTTTCCAATGGGATATCTGATATGTTTACCTAAATAACATGATAGTGACGGGCAATACCTTTGAGGAAATGTTGGCAAACATTAAAAAGGTATTTGGCAGACTGAAAAATTCTGCTTGTTTGCCAAGAAGGTGATTTATCTTGCACATGTAGTGTCAGAGGAAGTTGTAGCGACTGATCGAGACAAAACAGCTGCAGTAAATCATTGGCCACTACCTACTAACGCCACTTAGGTATGCTCATTTCTTTGGCTATATACTTCTTTCACCAGTAATCTTACTGGACATAGCTTCTATACAAAAACTTGGGAAAATCTAATCTGCAAATGTTCTCATGTTGCCTATGGAATAGAATGTAATCTGTGTGGACTTGTTTATGTTGATAAAACTAAGAGATCACTTAATTAGTAAACGATTATCAGGTCATCGATTTTAGATAAATCATGGTGGTCAGCAGCTTTTTCAACATTTTAATTTACCTAAACATTCCATTTTCTCATTGAAAGTTAGAATTATGACATGCGATTTTAAAGAATGTTTTCCTTAGATAGAGAAGAATGAATATAAGTAAAATTACCACTTGTGTTATTAAATCCAAGTTCTTATAAAATACAATTCATATAATGAGCATTACAAACGAAGACAATGCTCTCACCTGCTTCGTCGGCAGTTACCAGTAGTGATCATGTAATCTATCTACTGTATACAGGGTTATTTTCGCCCCGTGTTATTTTCGCTCTTTCACATCTGAAAACAAGTTTGTCCCGTTTTTAAATTCGCCCAAAAAGATTTTTGTTTAAGATATTATACAGTTTTTTTTTCATTCGCCCCGTTTTAAATTCGCCGACGTCAGACAAGGGCGAAGGAGGCAAAAATTAAACGGGGCGAAAATTTCCCTGTATACTGGAAGGATAGTTGGTGTTTATGTTGCCCCTTATCATGCTTTTAATACGCGACTTTAACATGGAGCTGATACACTTAATCCATTTTAACAAGGTGTCAACATTTACTTTTTTCATAATTGGCCCATCGTCTGGAGTCATTTTCATCAGAATCATCCATAATATTTATGAAATTCCGACGCCATGAAGGATCGGTTTCTCCTAAGTAAGGACCACTTTAAGTTATTAACTACTGTATACAGGGTTATTTTCGCCCCGTGTTATTTTCTTATCATGACAAGGAGCATACGGCGGGTGTGACCAGTCAGCAGGGAATGCTCCATGTTCCATGGCACCTGATCCCACCTCTGATGTTTTGGAGGTCCGTGTTTGCTTTCCTTCTATTCTATATTGTCTTATGGACTTTGATATTGAATACTGTTCATTATCTTCATATCCTTCCTTAAAGAAGGTAACCCGATTAGTTCAAGTACTAGTCTTCGTCGGCGCCTTCTTTATAACACATATACAATATTTATGTATACAATGAATACAATTCACAATAATGAGAAAAAAATATATAGACATTGTGTCACCAAGAAATGAACATCAACATTTCAGGATGGAGAGAGAGAAAAATCACATAGAAGCATTGCGTTTCATAAGCAGAACTAGCATACTAGTCTTCTCCGACGTCTCACAGGTGACATAACCCACAAACAATTGTGATAATCTTTATATCTACCAAACACGGATGTGAGGGGATAAAAAAAATATTAATTTAAGGGCACGATTTAGTACATAGTATTTTAATATCATTTTTAAATATGTTTCACGCCCTTTTTCTGATCCCTTGACCCCCACCCCCTCTAGATCCAGACATTCTCTTTTTTGAGCGGTGACACAGATTCACTGAATTAGCTTGTTAGATATCTTATAAGAATAAGGCGTTAAGGGCAATCTAAAAGTGGGCCAAACTTCAAGTCTGATTATACCAAAAGAAAGGTTTTGTGAAATATGAAAACTATAGCCCCACCCAGGAAAAAAACAGATGACCCCGAATCTTTGATAACAGGGACATAAAAGAAGAATACTTCATAAATGACACGGAATGAAATTTACGGGTTTTTTAAATATTCACATAACTGCTTTGTTTAAATTTATATGTCTTTCTCTTAGGATCAGTGAAAATTTATATCTGACTGTCATCATTTTAGTAATTTAATATTTTAACAGTGTACTTGGGTATAGAATCTCAGTCAGGCGCAACACTTGACACTATCATTGCATTGACAACGAAGGAAAGATAGGCAGAAAAGTTGGTATGTAGATACTAAAATTTGATTTAATTTACAAGATATTAAGCGTTTTGTGAAGTCGCAGATGTTTTTAAAACCATTGATAAACAGAATTTTGTTTTTAAAATGTGTATTTTTTTTTTTTAATCCTATATTTTGAAATATGTACCTCAATCAGAATATAATATAGGGTTAAACGCATTTTGTCTGAGAACATATTTAATAAGTGTTTTGTTTTGTTGTACATTTCATTTTTATGTTCTTATGCGCCCGAATCCAAAGATCCGAGGTGTATATTGTTTTTGTCCTGTCTGTCTGTTTATCTGTTTGTCTGCAAACTTTAACCTTCGCCATAACTTTTGAACCCTGATTGGTTGAGACTTCATATGTAGTATGCATACTCCACTAATTAAGACCTTTATAAGGACACCAAGGTCAATAACCCTGTGACCTTGACTGTAACATATAGCTAAAAACGTTTGGGGTTTTTTTTTTTTGCTAACCTTAACCTTTGCCATATCTTTCGAACCACACAAACTCGTAAAAGATAGATACTTCGTATTTGGGTTGTATACACCACTAATTTAGCACTGTAAAATATGAACCATGGTCAATGACGTTGTGAGCTTGACTGTGACCTATATGCTAAAGATAGTTTATTTTGTTGGCAAACTTTAACCTTCGCCATAATTTTTGAACGAAGAAAGATAGAGACTTAATATTTGGCAGATTTATCCCACTAGATAAACTTTTTCACGTGACACCTAGGTCAATGACCATGTGCCTTGTCTGTGTCCTGTATGCTAAAAATAGCTTTTTTTTTTAACATTCACCATAAGTTTTGAACCATGAAAGATAAAGACTTCATATTTAGTGTGCATACTACACTAATCAAGTTCTTTCAAATGACACCAAGATCAATGACCTTGTGACCTTGGCTGTGACCTAAATGCTAAAAATATGCTTTTAACTTTGTTGCATAGTGTTTCACAAACACAACTTGTCCTTTACATGTATTTGTATTGTCTTCCGTGATGTAACCTCGGATCGGTCTCTTTTGAACACCAACGAATGAAAATCATATTAAGCTCCGCCAACTCTGTGACATAAGCGGTCCAACATCTCATTCAGCGGTGAATCAACTGAAACGGAAATGGGTGTTGTTTAGTTTCGTATTAACGTTAGACCTACGTTTCTGTTTAAAGTCTTAAACACTAAAAAATATTAATTTTACGATCATACAAGTAGTATGAATCTGCCACCATATATGGACTGCACTTGGTTAATACTAGTTGTATAGCAGTGCAATTGAGACCTCAATGGTGACGGAGTTGATCAACCTTGGCTTGTTTCTGATCTTAAATACTGTCATTAGACCTGCATAAGGCAGACAGTTGCGGGGTAGAGATAGCTAAGTGTTGAAGTCTAACCAATACGTAAGACCAGAATAAGGCAGCTATTTGGTTTGAGAGAGAGAGTGGCAAACCACAGAGAAAGGTGGGGGAAGTGCCAGGAAACTTGTACAATTGTAGTGGCAGGACAAGAAGAAATTTACATGCGGGAGACACTCGTTGACCACAGTCAGTGGTTGTCCAATCAAGAAGAAACCTTTTATATTTGTATTGTATTTGTATATATTTTAAATAATATTTGGTCAACAAAAACCTGAGTTAACAGGTTAACGAACCTGAGTGTGACGCCGGGTGATACAAGATATATCACCAAACAACAAGCACGGCCGCGTTGCACGTTACACAACGACTTTTCTTTGCCCGCTCAGCAAACATTAAAAATAGTATGCTTCACGGTTTATAAAGCGTAAACTGCCCCAAGTTATGTTATATATCGTATAATATAAGATGAAATAAGCTTCATTCCTCAAAAAATTTTGCAAATGACCAATGACGAGGTAAGTAAGTAAGAAGAAACAGTTGTCAATGATTTAAAAAAGCCTGGACTTTAATTGATCGTGGGGAATTATTGTGTATAAAGTTGAAAAGCCAAAAGTTTTTAAGATGTTGATTTTTGTACAGTCTAGTGATTCAAATTGTCCAAAATTTCTTTAGAATTTTTTAGTATCCACATCTGATTCACACCACTTCTTGAATATGTAGTTGCACAGTACTCTTGATGTTTTTACTTCAGTTTTCCATCAATCAGGGAAGGTGTAGAATATAGAAATACGTTTTTGGATTTGTATATTTCTGCTATAAATTCAAGCGAATGATGGAAGGAGTTTGCAAAAAAAAAAAAAAAAAAAAACAACAAAAATTCCTCGAGAAAGTTGTGCCATTCCACTCACTTCAGAAGTAATTTGGATAAATCTGTTCCAGACTTCTTCACGGGCCTGGTGTAGGTAACCAGTCACTCTAGGCAGAGTTAATATTTCTCATGGGAATGCAATAGTGCCTGGAAAAGTTGTAAGAATTAACATTGGAGTTTTGTCTTTAGAAATGCTCCTCTAGTCGTTGTTTTTGTTTGAAAGTCGGTTAATGTCTTTATAGAGAATTTTTTCAATTATGTGGAGACGCTGCAAATGTTGTCCTATTTTCTGTACACTAAGCCAGTGAGCATGGAGGGACATTTTTCGTGTCAGCACCTACCGCGACACGGGGCGTCGGTTTTTACGGTCTCATCCGACGGACCGGTCTCTACGTCACATAGTGGGATTCGAACCCACGACGTAAGGTTCAACTCACAAATTTGCAACTCTGAAGCAAACGCTCTAACCACTGCGCCACGCGGGCGATCATTCAGTCGTAGAGTCCTAACAAATGCTCATATAGCCGCTTTAACTACTTTTCGCATTTATGACTAGGGAAAGATATTTAGTCCCTCTGAAAGTGAATTTTTTTATTCAGCCCCTCCCCCCCCCCCCCCACAATGTATATTTTCACAACTCCGCACACCTTTTAAGTTCATATGGTTTTTCCCAGAAATTAACGTCAGATTGTTTTATGCATGTTCATGCTGGCAATGTAAATTTTAATGATAGTTGTTCACATAATTTCAGTTTTATTTCATGCACTAAAGCGTAATTTACACATTGGTAAAACTAAGTTATACTTTTGGCTGAGAAAATACAACTATTACGAGGGCTGTTCAATAAATAATGTCCTGAGCTGTATGACATATAAAACAGATATCATATGACATTAAGTATTTCAATCCCTAATGGGACCAAATTCTCTACCCTTAAATGTCCGTCAAATACACAGCACTCTGATATGATATTAAAGCATTTTATAGTGGAAAAGGATTGAAATTTTCTAAAAATTCATTAATTAAGGAGTACCGGTAGTTAATTAACAAAAATTGCATTGAAGTCTATGGGGAAAAGCGTTTTTTCAAAATAAAAATTCAAATAATTTGAATGTCAATAAATCCTGTGAGATGCATTGAAATATTAAAAATAGAATGAACACTGAAAACATTTTTTTTTTACCAGCTAACTTATTTAATTGATTTTTTTATTAATTAAAAAATGGGAGATAACTCTTACCAAAATTCAAGGTTATGAATTAGGACACATCCCACTAAGGCTATAATAAAAATATTCCTAGATTCTCATCCCCCCCCGCCCCCATTTTAAACCCCCCCCGCGATTTTTTTATTTCTGTTTTTCTTCGTCCTAATTCTGATCGGGATCGGTATTCATCTACCATTCTACTTTCGTTTTAAATCCCGCGAATGTCGACATGATTTAGACAGCTGAAAATATGGTAATTGCTGTAATTCATGCGTATATATTTTACACAAGGGTCATTCTTTGGTTGAAAAAGATTGGTGATGATGTGAAGTAAGAGATAATTGAACGTGTACTATGACTTTTATTCGGGTATTGTAAATAAAATTACGCGATTGACCAGGTCAATAAAAAATCTGCAAAATTGAAAAAAATAAAAATATAAAATAAAAGCCGCCCGCCCGCCTCGATTTTTAAAAAAATTCGGATGAGAATCTAGCAATTTATTTATTATGGCCTAAACATACTTATAGTAATTAATGGGAACTATGTCTAAATAAACTGAGTATTAAATACCTACATATCTTTTATGTTTTTAATTTCACTGAATTTCTTTCTATTAGGGATTTAAGACCTTAAACTAGACTTTCTCTCATTATTGAAACTTTAATGAATTCATAACAGTTAATGTGACCATTTTTCATCGCATAGTTTCATCGTGAGAAGCTGGGAATCGAGGGCTATTCGAGAAATAGGTAAAGAGTCGGTAAACTAGAGTGAAAATAAAAGCTTCATTAAAGCTTCTGTTAAACTTGTCAAAAATCCCAAAGAAATATTCACTAAAATATGTAAGATTAACAGAAACCAATGCCTGTTTAATAGACAAATGAGCAGGTTGATTTCAATGAATAATAATGATAAAATGGGCATCAAAAATGGGTACCGTCCTTACCAACTAAAATTTCAACAACTTATATATACTGTTCGCCAAATTTCAACAAATAATAGTTGATGATGCATGATTGACTTTAAGACACATAGCAAATTTGATAGACATCATATTGGGAGTAGTTTGCACTGTTTTTAAGAACCGTTTAACGGTAAAAAAGCTTGGTCCTCAAAGGTCACCTTATATTTTGAAAATGAGTGAAAACGACAGCGTTTACGAAAGTCTTAACAATTAGTTTAAAATAACAGTGATTGCAGTTATCCACGTTTGTTTGATATTCAAACATATATTGGAACATGAATCTATTGCTTAAAACCCTCAAAACAAAATTAATCATAAGATTTACTTGATAAAAAAAAGCAAAGGTCTGACAAGATCAAAGGTATGCAAGAACACAAAGACAGATTTATATAATAAATAATATATGAATTTATAAAGCGCTAAATATTAATAATTTAACTCTAAAGCGCTGTACAATAAAACGCAAGTAAACATGATTTAAAAGCTATGAAAACTTATATAAAATATTAACCCATACTCATATATATGTTCGGAAATCATAACTTTAAAATACTACAAATTACATACAAAATACAATTACACCATCAATAAAAAACTCAATAAAAGAACATCATTTGTGATTTATGATTTGTGATTTGCTGCTAAAAATTGAGCACCTAAAATTTAAAAAGCTATCCTATAAAAATGCGTCTTTAATTGTCTTTTGAAAATATCCAGAGACTGGGCCTGCTTTATATCATTAGGAAGGTCGTTCCACAAAAATGCTGCTGCCCAACCAAGTCGACGTTCATCATATGTCTTCGTTCTGATCTTAGGAACAACTAACCGTGATGTTGACTCAGATCGCAGTGATCTGGTAGGCTTGTATTCCATAATAAGATCTTTGATATACGATGGAGCTAATCCGTGTAAGGATTGGTAGACATATGTCAAGATTTTATATTGTGGACGAAAAGAAACAGGTAGCCAATGAAGATCAGCTAGGATAGGTGTAATATGCTCCCGTTTCGATGATCTTGTAACTAAACGAGCTGCCGTGTTCTGGACTTTTTTGAATCCGGTCTAGTAAGGCCTTCGACACTCCATATAGAAGGCAGTTCCCATAGTCCAGCCTGGCTGTGATAACGGCATTCACCATGGTCTTGCAGGCTTCTTTTGTAAGAAAGCGCCGTATTCGTCCAATATTGCTTATTTGAAAATAGCATGACTTGACGACCGAGGATACCTGTTTTTCCATAGTAAGGTGTTGATCGAAAAATGCACCTAGATTTTTTACACATGGCACACTTTCAATGATATTATCACCAACTTTTAGTTGTAATGTTGGCAGATATTTCTGATGTTGCTTTGTGGAGAAGATTATTAGCTCGGTCTTTTCTTGGTTTAGTTTGAGTAGGTTTGATGTCATCCATGAGCCAATTTCACTAAGACACGCTTCAAGTCGTGAGAAGTAATTGTTCCAATTTTCCAGTGGTCTTATGATCATGTAGATTTGTGTATCATCTGCATAGCAGTGATATATCATTCCGTGGCGGTGGCATATGATTCCAATGGGTTTGGAGAAGAGGCAATACAATTTCGGTCCGAGTACAGATCCTTGGGGGACACCAAAAGGCAGCTGTCTAGAATCTGATTGGACGGACCCAATTGTTACACACTGTTTTCTGTTCTTGAGGTAAGACTTGATCCACTCAAGAGCTCCATCACGGAAACCATAAGACACAGTCAGGCGTTGGAACAATATATTATGGTCAATAACATCAAAAGCAGCGGATAAATCCAGAAGGACAAGGACTGCTGAAGATTGTTGGTCTAGGGCTGTCACAATATCGTTGTGGACCTTGATGAGGGCCGTTTCCGTGGAATGCCTGGGACGATATGCCGACTGAAGTGGATCGCGAAGAGAATTCGCATCCAAATGGGCATCAATCCTACGAGCCACAACTTTCTCCAATATTTTTGAGATAAAACTCAAGTTCGATACGGGCCGATAGTTTTTCAACACTTCCTTATCTAGTCCAGGTTTCTTAAGCAGTGGACGAACTATGGCCTCCTTCCAAGCAGACGGAAAAATTCCCTGATCGAGAGATGCATTGACCATTTCTGTGACAAGCGGTATTACCGGATCCAGGCACTTTTTCAGTAGCTTTGTTGGAATTGGATCCAGTTCGCATGATTTACTGGGTGCCTTCATTATTAGTGATCGTACTTCATCTTCAGTTGTACCTTCAAAAGCAGCTAATAGAGGCCCATGATAGTATACGTCTGTGCCTAAATAGCTGTCTTCTCTTTCTGTTTTTTGTTTAAGTGTCTCTCTGATGGATGTTACTTTGTCTATGAAAAACGTTGAAAATTTATTTGCAAGATCTTCATCTGATGGTGATGTTGGTAGGGGACTCTCCTGATTCTTACCCATCAATAAATTCGTCACCCTAAAGAAGTTTTTCAGATCATGTCTACATTCCTGAATTTTAGTAGAATAGAATTCTTCTTTTGCCTTGTGTAGTAATTGGCCTGTTTGCGTACATTCCGCTTTAAATAGCTGGTGGTGTATTTCCAGTTTAGATCTACGCCAACGTCTCTCCGTTTTCCGCTTCTGTTGTTTCGCTATCCTGAGCTCGTCTGTGTACCACTCTGTGTTAGCTCTTATAAGAATTGACTTGCTAACAAGAGGCGCATGAGTGTTTAGAATATGCGAGAGGCATTTGTTGTACCCTTGTACTAAATGGTCAACAGACGTGTTCTCATTTCGTGCGGATTCATCTTGTAGTTGATTTTTAATATCTCTACTCATGTCATGTATGTTGATATTTTTGAGCCTTCTAAACGTAATCTCTTTACGTTGATGTTGTGGCTTTCTGCAGTTAAACGTTGCATGTATAGCATAGTGGTCACAGCACAAGTTTCCTTTCACATCACTCAATGAAGGATTTTTGACTTGAGGACGTGAATGTAGTATTTCACTAGAGGATCGTGTGATAAGCAAGTCTAGGATATGTCCGTGAACATGGGTGGGCTCGTCCACGTGTTGTATAAGGTTGCGATCATCAAGGGATTGTAACAACCTGCTTGCCTCAGGATCACTACGATTGTCGACGTGAAAATTGAAATCACCTGTGATTACTAGGTCTTGGGGAAATATAGTATTCTGATCAAGATAGTTGTCCCATTCTGAGAAGAACTGACTGGTAGTTAAACCATTCACAGTAGAAGGTGGCGGTCTGTAAATGATACATAGATTCATTCTCATGTCTTCTATTCGGACTGTAACTTCTAGATGTTCGAATTGAGTGAAAATATCCGAGCTTGTGTTCAGAACGGTCACATCAATTCCCTTTTTAAAGACAAGAGCTATTTCACCACCACGGCGTCCACTGTTGCGATCTTGACGAATGATTTCGTAGCATGATGGTTTCAGTTCATTCACAACAGCTTCATCAACAGAGGAGCCTAACCAAGTTTCAGTCAGTGCGACTAAGTCAAGGTCCTCTGTAAGTATATAGTCACATATTGATAGTGATTTGTTTTTAACTGATCTGCAGTTAAGAGAAGACAATGAAAACAGCTTTGAGCTTCGTCTTATGTTTTTCAATTTCACTTTCGTGAGTGTTTGAATTCTGTTTTCCATACCAACTTTTCTTGGTTTACCATACGTAATGCGAGTGTTTATCTTACACACCGCATCCGTACCGTAGGAAGTGTTTAGTTCAAAGATCTTTGGTCTTGACAAATTTGAATCATTACGACTGTTAGGACAATCAATTCTCTTTACTCGATTTTGAATCAATGTTGGGATTGGGAGAGCTTCGCATGGTTCATCAGAAACTTTCAAGGAAGATGAAGGATTCCTTAGTATATCATCGAAGATATACACCAGGTTATCTCCATTAACCCCCAGTTGATGCCCTTCGTATCTCAACCGCACACTACAGACAGTGTGGATATGCCTGATGACCCTGCGTCCAGCCTTCGTCCCCCTTCTGAAACGAGAAGTTTCCGTACGACCTGGTACACCAGCAACACATGGTCTTACAAAACACATCGTACGACAAACTATATTTCAAAGTTGAGTACGAAAATATGTGGAACGACTTAAGACACAATGGAAACACAAGAATAAGATAACTCGTACCAGTAGAGCCAGAATAAAGTCACACAGATCATAAATATCTAAAATGAGTACGAAAATATATGGAACGACTTAAAACACAACAGGATTACAAGAACAAGATAGCTCGTACCAATAGAATTGCGATAAAGTCACGGTTCAATGAACCTAATAACCAAACATTATTTTAAAAAATTACTAAAAAAGCAAGGTTTTTGAGAAAAATGGAAATCTGCTCTTGATTAAAAAGGCTAGTACAAAAATGCACATCAAATCTTAAAACTGGAACTATAGCAATAAAGGAGAAAACAAGCTAAATAGTCAGAGGCGATGATGACGATATACTAGGTGCAATGTGCGACTTCTATGAAAAAATTTATATTCAATTTTCTTAAATATTAGTGGTATTGTTGTTGGTGTATTAGTTTTGTACCCATAGTAGTGCCATTAATCTGGAGATAATATTCTCCATTAAACATGAAGTTGTTATACTTGAGAACATGTTCAAGGAGCTTGGCAAGGAACTGGTTTGAAGGAATTTGTATGGAACTTCTATCCCAGACATCTCTACAGGTTTTGATACTTTCATCTTGCGGAATATTGGTATACAAAGGTGTACGTGACTTCCATAGTCACGAGATGGGTATGATCATAAAGTCCAGTAGATGGCGTCTTGTTAATGTAGTCTGTGATGTCTGATCTTTTAGATTGATTTGTCTTCTTTTTAAATTGATAAATATGACAGAAATAAAGATTATAAGGTTGTATAGAATATTTGGTGACACTTGTTTACGTGAAAGGTTGTGATGTTTTACTATCGACCAATCTAAATGTTTTATATAATTGATAATTGGTTGTTAATCCAATGAAATTTCATTATTAATAAATCTGGTAATTTCCAGGATTTGCCGTCATTTTCAGTCATTTTCTTTCAAAAAAGTATATAAAAGTTAACACCTGAGAAATTCTTGTCACTCTTTTACTTCATTTTGATTTGGTAGGTCTGTTTTACGGAAATTTAAATTCTTTAAAGTATATCATTTTAAAATTTATTTTTGTTCTGCTCTTATTTTGTATTTTTTATGGACTTTGAGATTAAATACTGATCGTTATCTCCATATCCTTCATTTTTCTTTATTTTTTATTTTTATTTTTTTAGGAATTTACTTTATTTTCCATTTATTTAGGTAGGATAGGTTTAAACCGTGTAGAGCATTAAATAGTAAAAATACTTGTCCTCTATCGTTGTTTTAAGGATCAATAGAAAATGACTGAGTAGTTCTCTTCATTGTTTAATTTATTTAGGATAAATTTACATACAATTTCATTCCATTTGTATATTCTTTTTATTTCAAAGCAAACTACGTAACTAAAGTAATCCTTTTGCTATCTTTCTCTTTTATGGTGACTATAGTTGATAAATTCAACCAAAGGCAAATATCTATTTAATTTATAGTCAGTTATTTTTTTTTTTATATACGTATTTTTTTTTAGAATATTTAATAGAATTTTTTTATCGAGGAATTTGATTTTTAAATTATGCTCTGAGTCAAACTTAAAAAAAATTATTGGAATTCTCACATATATCTCGTAGCAAAGTACCGGGTATTTACATGCTGAGCCTGTTGAATACAATATTCTTGCTTATAGGCTTATCAAGTCAAAGTTATTCACGGATTATGTGCCTTTTGATAAGCTATTATGTGTTGCAAACTGTCGTGATTTTCTAGAAATTAATGATTTACATGTGTAATCTAGAATGTTCTGTATGTTTCATGAAAGAATTCCCAAGAAGTCTCTAGAATATGTAAGAATGTGATGACCTAGAATTTTATAGAAGTTTCTATTTCCAGATGTTTCGTTAATACTATATATATGAGAGTTTTTGTGATCTTGATTATTATTTAGTTGATTGAGTTTACATAGAAGAAAAATTGAGTACATATCAGAAACATTCTGATTATCTTAGCCAATATGGTACTGTGATTTTTAACCCTTGTGGATATGTTATTTGCCTTTAATCGTCATAATAAATTAGAAATTGTGATTTGCCACATCCTGGTGAATACAGTAAAGCCTTTGTTAAGTTTTACAAGTCAAAGGTATAAATAACTACGGCTTGTTATCATTTATCAGCTATTTGAAATTAGACATAATAGATTCTTAGTTTTTTGATCTGTTTTACGCTACGGTTTAGGCTATGGATTTTTTTAAATTAATCATTAAAACGTAATGATTTTAATTTGGTATGAATGAGGTAAATGCCGTCGTTTAAATAAATTTATCAGTGAGTCAAATGCTGACTGAGGTTTTTCATATTAATTGTTAGTCCATTATCTATACACTGAATGGACGACGGATTTTCCATTATTTCCTGATCATGACAAGTAACACACGGCAGATATGACCGATCAGCAGGGGATTCTCACTCCTCCATGGCACCTGATCCCACCTCTGATGTTTTGAAGGTTCATGTTTGCTCTGCTCCTATTTTATATTGTTTTATAGACTTTGAGATTGAATACTGTTCGTTATCTCCATATCCTTCTTGGTGATAATACACTTAATAGCCTAAATCTAAAAGTTTAAAGTTTATAATCTTACAGGGTGTCCCATAATATTTGATACCATTTCTTTTTTAAATAACACACAATTCATTTATTATTGAATCAAAAGAATGCATTTTGATATGTCATGTATTATCCAATTTTATTAACACAATTGTATAGATATCCTGTTTGCTAAATATCTTTTTACTGTTCTGCTTTGTTACTCGTTTCTCCTTTGAAAAATTTCTTCTTAACATTTTTGCTACAGTAACTGGAGACTAGGTATAGTAATACAATTATAAAATAAGGGTAGCTTGATCCTTTGATAAACCCATTTTATTCAAAGTCAGTTTTCAAGGCATTAATATTATGAGGTAATTTTGTGACATCACAATTTCAAAAAGTGAGATATTTTCCCGCAATATTTTGCTGATAAAAAACTGTAATCATTCAATTTATAACTCATAAATCAAAGAAATTGGTTAAGTCATTTGTTTTTTATAGACATTTCGAATGGTATCAGATATTTTTGGACACCCTGTATGTCTTCTTTGCGAATGGTACATTTATGAAAAAAGTTGGGTAAGTTATTTATACCATGTACAATTAGCAGAACCACTAGCGTTACAATGGCTTTAAATTGTAACAGGATAAGAGAAAATGCATGACTGGACCGGGAATTGAAACCGGAACCCCTGCATTTCTAATCAAGGGATCTACCAACTAAGCTACCCAGACCGATATCCACGGCCCTAACCATTACATTCCTCCCTCCTTAAATGGTCTTCGCCCTCGAGGAGTTTTTGTTTGCCCTTGGCAGGAATTTCACCTGCTATTCCAGGGGTGGTCAAAGGCACCAAATCTGTAACAGGAAAAGAGAAAATGTATGGCTGGACCGGGAATCGAACCCGGGACCCCTGCATCTCCAGTCAGGTGCTGTACCAACTGAGCTACCCAGGCCGATATCCACGGCGCAAACCATTACAAATTCATTCATTTACTCGCCGTTGCTTTGTACAAAAACTCTCGTATTAACCAATATGTTAACAATATTTTTACAATATACTTACCTTGCATTGTTGTTATAGAAATATGCCACCTAAAAAAAAAGATAAGAGGAAATCGAAGAGAGATACAAGGAGAAAGTCGACTGATACTGAGGATCTATCTGATCAGTTTAAAGGAAAAGCAAAAATTGAGGTAACAATTTGAAACTATGACTCGTTGAAATGGACAGTCAACTAACTCAACAGTACTGGGCATATTAACGTTATATTTGCATATTAAGTATTCTTTTTTCCTTTCATAAACCTCCCCTCAAAAGTTCATGAAACAAATATCATATACACTAGACAAAATCCCTAACGCACCACCAAAGAAAATTACCTTTTAAAACTTGTTTATGATGAAAACGGTATATAAAAAATGTACTTTAGAAGAAAATAGGCATTTAAATTCTTCACTGATGAATAACTGTAATTTTAACAGAAGCGTAATCATTTCATAGAAATAAAATGAAAACCCCGCTTATACCTTTTCGGAGAAATAAATTCAATTTTTTCTTTGTGTGTGTTCTTTGTGTTTTATATACATGTAGATAAAAACCCAGAAAACATATTTCACTGTATGCGTTTATCTGACCACTCTATTTTGTCACTGATAGTTAGAATTCTCGAAAAGATATAGCACCACACAAACAGTTCGTCACTAAGTAGACAACGAGGAGAATTTTCCTGTGTGGCCTTTGGCATTTTCTAGCAAAGTGACCTGGCTGTCCACAGCTGAAGCACTGTGCTGCTTTGAGTGGTGAAGAGATGGGAACAGAATTAGAAGCACTGTCTGTTTTCCGTGGTGGGGATTGTGACCTTGTGGAAAGTTGTTTATTCATTAGGGTGATGATTTTATCCACTTTAGCGTTGGTCACCTCCAGCCCAATTTTGAGTTCAGCTATTTCTTCTGAAAGTTTGTCTACTCTGCTTTGGGGTCGTATTGGTCTAACTTCAAATTCATTCAACAAGCCCAAGTCAGTATCAAGGTCATCCTCATCAAAACGAACCTTCCTCACCTCCGGCTTCTTAACGCCTAATATTAATCTCTGATTATTGAGTGCAGCCTTAACCAATTGTAAGGGCGTCTCAAGGTCAGGAGGATCTTTGTCCATAGTTGTAAATGCTGCTCTTTTATTTTCGAGGCCCTTCAGGAAAGTGTCAGTAGCTATCGTTTCTTTCACACAATCTGGAGCCTGTGGGTAACCTTCACTTACCAGCTCCTGGATTTTTTCTGCAAATTCATCAACAGATTGGTCACCTTGCCTGATATCCTGGAGATTCCTCCTAATTGTGTGAGGGAGATCTCGCTGGCCAAATCTTGTTTTCATCTTTGCACAAAGTGATGAGAAACTGCTCTGTACTTGGGCTGAACATTTACAGTAATACTTCAATGCTTTGTCACGGATGTCAAGGATATAAGGATATAACTGTTCCAGTTATATCTTGTCGCTATCATGTTAAACTGTACAATGTATGGATTCCATTCCGATTTTCCATCGAAGGTAGCCATCTTTGGTGGGGGAGGACCCATAGTTTGATAACTCGACATGAGATTGGGCTTCTGTCCACTTTTCACTTTTTGTGAGTTTCCATCTGGGGTTACCTTAGCAGCAGTGTTCCCACTGGGCGGGCCAGACAAAAACCAGCCACAATTAGCAGTAGCACTGTCACTAGGTAACGAGGTGTTTTCCTTTTTGATGTCCATTTTAGGTTTCATCCATGGATTACCACCACCATAAACACCATGTGGAGCCAAATTACCGACGGCATTTTCATTTATTTTTAGTAACTTTTCTTCATATGTTTCTCTCAGGTTTTCCTCAAACTGTGTTTGCATGAGTTTGTAGTGTTCTTGTGAAGCCTTCATTTGCTCCTTAAAATCGCTCAACATTTTTTCCAATCGGTCATCCCATTCCTTTTTAAGTGCCTGAAGTAACTGTGGTGGTGTGTCTAGAGAAACTTTTTCTTCATCCAATAGAGATCTTATGGTACTATAGGTGCCCTGTAGGAATTGGCGTATGTCATCCTCTGTTATAAAGCCCTTTTCCCTCCCGTAATTTAAGGATAGCTGTGGCTCTGTGCTGACCAATTCCTTCGAGTTCAATTAGGTCCTCATAAGACGCAGTATTCAGGTTAATAGCAGGCATTATTCTATTGATTTTAAATCCTCCTCAGATACTTGTATGTCTTCTGGTAAAACTCTGAAACAACTTCTGTTAATGTCCTCAGTCAACCTTCTGCTCCAGATCAAGGCCAATTCTGTACCTGGATGGATGCCGTCGTAAAAAAAAAAACAGAAAATTTGTAAGAAATCATTATACCGTTGCTCTTCTTCTTGCGATTGTCTGTATCCTTGCGTCTGCGTATTACGTCCCTATTAAATCGCAAAGTAGATTGTCCAATTTCTGAATTTATTGCACGAATATTGGCATTTAGAGCTTCCAATTGCCTGCAAATTTCAATATCTTGGCTTTTGAATAAGTCTGGATTGGAATGACCTTTGTGCCGATTATATGCCACAATTGAGTAGCGCGGTATTTCAATGAATTTCACTTTTATATCTTGGAACTTGGATACAATTATTATGGATCTTCGGTATTGTGCCGTAATGGTATCTACGACAGTATTGTCCCAGCAGCGAACTTGAGTAATTTTGCCCTCTTTTCTCGTAATGTCACAAGTTCCAAGCCAAATATAAATCAGTGCTGACCCAAAGTCTCTGGACTCCAATCTATGTTCAAGTTGATCTATGACCTTTTCAGTTTGCAGGCCACTTTGGCACCAAAACTCAACAAATCTCAGGGGGGTCTTAAAAATTGTCAGACAGCAGAATTGGTGTGTGACACAGTGACCCTCGAGGTGTTGTTGGTTGCTTGCTGAGAAAAGCTTGTATTTTTGGTCCAGACAATGACATGAACAAAATAACATGCAATATGATTATATGAAGATTGAAGGGTTGAATACACACATATGACTACTGAAATTAGAAATTCAAACAATAACTCCAAAATAAAATTCCTATCGCAATCGAATGATATCGCAAAAATTTGTAATTGAAAATATTTCAAATTGTGACAGTTATGGGTTTCCGTACCCAAGTTTATAAATTAAAAATCAACACTGGTGCTGAATAGAGAATGAAATAGAATTATAAAATTTCAAAAATGATTGTCAAATAGTAGAGTAGAAATATTGTCACACTTGATAGATTAATTTCTCCTTTTCTGCGAGAAACCAAGTTTGACAAAACGCGGGAATGTCCGAGTTTCCTCGACACTATTGCCCTACGCTAATCAAAATACAAGAAAAATCAGTAAAAGGATATGTATATTTTTCAACTGGACGTAGAATCGGTCACTTCTGACATCAGTTGTAGTGACCTACAAGCCCAGCTACAGGCCAATGGAGTTTTATGAAGAGACTTACTTTTACGTTCGACAGCTGACTTTTACATTTTAGTAATGGGAGTTTGTCACATATAAATTGTAAAAGTCAGTCGTCGGTTGTAAAAGTAAGTCTCTTCATAAAACTCCAATACAGGGGCTCGGGAACCACGAGGGATCACTAAGCAAGTATCAGGTTGCAAACTCATTTATTGTTAGATCGTACCAAGTTGTTTCGTACCACAATATTTATGACGTGATTAACCTGAGTCACGTGACTATACATCCTGTGTCCCCTTAACACACGAAGTCTGTTTTAATTTAATACAACCTAATATAAATCAACATTTAGGTCTACATCATATACGCACCTAGACTGGCTTGTCTTTCTGATCCGCGATATACAGACAGGTGATCTGTACTGTAAGGAGCCCTCTACCGGGCGCGCTCATTGGCTGATAAAAACTCTCGCTGACGTAGTATTAGAATATCCCGGAGAAGCCAAATAAGATCGTGCAGAGTGCTTATATTATTTAAGATTATCGTTTACTCGAAACTTCTTTGCGTAAAAAAATTGCACTTGCAGATATAAATTGTGAAAAATATTCAACATTAAATTTTCTAATGCATGTGCATGGAAGAAGTATTAAAAGTACTTTGAATAATGACACCGTGGTTGTTTTACCGACTGGCTATGGAAAAAGTTTGATTTACGAGGAACTGTCCAAAATATATGACACAAATATTGTAATTGATTCACCACAAGAACTGAATTCCATCAAAGAAGAACAGTACGCGAAATTAGGAGACATGGCTGTGACAACTGATGGAAAATTAATAAAAGATCTTGCGAAGAAAGATACGACCATCTCTCTCTTTCTCTCTCTTTCTCTTTAGACACGTTAAAAATTATTACCAAGCATTCACTTTTATTTAAGAATCAGTAAGCCCACATGCTGAAAACGAGAGTTAAAATACAAGGACATAAAACACATTGTAGTTGACGAGGCTCATTGTGTTGTGAGCTGGGGGCAGATTTTTGACCACAATTTTCACAAATTGCAAAATTTAGGTCCCTCTTTCCAAATGATAAATTCGTAGTCCTTACAGCAACTTCAACGATTGAAATGAAAAAAGAAATTGCAGAGAATCTATGCATGTCCAAAAATTTCCACACAATATCAAGTAATTCTATTCGAGCAAACATAAAACTAAATGTCTCCAAAAGGATTGCATCAACAAGTGGAAATTACACAGCAGAATAATTCTTTGAAACAAGTGATTTCTGGACTCTGTCTACATTTTCAAAACATTGACAGAACAACTGTTTACAGTAAGCTTAAATACTGTGCCATGGGGTTTGAGCTTGTTCTAAGGGAGGCAATGAAACTATCCCTTAGAGACGTTTCTCAAATGATGAATGCAATATCACAATATCATGCATCAAGCACAACTATGGTATTTTAGGACTATTTTTCTTTTATTCAGATCAACATGAAAATAATAAAAAAATCAATTTAGCAATTAAATATACATATTTTCCTAATCATTTCAAAATGAAGGAGAAGACAGTTCACAAAATGCGTGACCCGTCTAGCCAACTGAAACTGCTATTTGCTAGAGAAGCTCACAGCATGATAACAGATGCACCAAATAGTCAGCGAATCATGGGAAGATGTTTGAGAAATGAGGGCTAGTGTATTGCAACTTTTATAACGCAAGTGATATAGGAAAGCAAGTCAAAAACATGAAAAAGGAAGTCAAACAACTTTGCGCGATAAAAAAATGCAGGCGAATATTTCTCACTGACCACTTTGGATTTTGTAATGAAAAAAAATATGACACTGCATACATGTTGCGATGAATGTGAGCTTAAGTGCCAATGTGACAGATGTAATGTCACCATTGCTGATATAATAGAAAATGAAGAAGCAATGCAATCTACAGCATCAAGTTGCAAAACAAACAAGAGGCCCAAGGGCCACATCGCTCACCTGAGCACATCTACTAGGGAAAAGCACAGATCAGATCAAAACTGAAAGTTTACTTTGGGAAGGGGGCTCGAATTTTAACCCTCCTGGGTGTTATGATTTGAACAATGTACAATCTACCTAACCTGAGGATGATTCCATATAAATAGAAAAATATCACTAATCATGGCTTGGGAGTACTTGAGAAGATTTTATAGGTTTTATAGGTTTCCCTATATATCTTTATGTACAAATTTGGTCAGCCATTTTGGGCCAAAAACTAGCCCCAGAGGTCATGATTTAAACAAGCTTGAATCTCCACTAACTGAGGATGATTCCACATAAGTTTCGTCTTTCCTGGCCCAAAGGTTCTTGAGAAGATTTTTAAAAGTTTTTCCTATATATTCCAATGTAAAACTTTGATCAGCCATTTTGGACCCATCCTAGCCCCGGGGGTCATGATTTGAGCAAACTTGAATCTACACTACCTGAGGATGATTCCACATGAGTGTCATCTTTCCTGACATAGTGGTTCTTGAGAAGATTTTTAAAGATTTTTTTCTATATATTCTTATGTAAAACTTTGGTCGGCCATTTTGGCCCCACCCTAGCCCAAGGGGTCATGATTTGAACAAACTTGAATCTACACTACCTGAGAATAATTTCATTTAGGTTTCATATTTCCTTTCTCAATGATTCTTAAGACGAAGATTTTTAAAAGATTTTTCCTATATATTCCTTTGTAAAACTTTGGTCGGCTATTTTGGCCCCATCCTAGCCCCGGGGGTCATGATTTGAACAAACTTGAATCTACACTACCTAAGGATGATTCCACATTAGTTTTATTTTTCCAATTCCGTTGGTTCTTGAGAAGAAGATTTTTAAAGATTTTTCCAATATTTTCCTATGTAAAACTTTGGTCGGCCATTTTGGCCCCACCCTAGCCCTGGGGGTCATGATTTGAACAAACTTGAATCTACAATACCTGAAGATGATTCCACATGAGTTTCATCTTTCCTGGCCCAGTGGTTCTTTAGAAGAAGATTTTTTGAAAATGCTATTAATTTTTCACTTATTCATAATTATCTCCCCTTGGAAGAGGGTGTGGCCCTTCATTTGAACAAACTTGAATCTCCTTCACATAAGGATACTTTGTGCCAAGTTTGGTTGAAATTGGCCCAGTGGTTCTTGAGAAGAAGATGAAAATGTGAAAAGTTTACGACAACGACAACGACAGACGACGGACAAATTTTGATCAGAATAGCTCATTTGAGCCTTCGGCTCAGGTGAGCTAAAAATTCTACATTACTGTAGAAGTAATAAGTTCGTATTTTAATGCTGAAATCAGTCAATTTGATATTCCTAGCCCAGATATATATACCAGATTCTCTAAATTCTTGTTCAAAGGATCTTGTCAGTTTATTTGAAGATTTTGTAAATGAAGATTGATTATAGCAGAAATGTAGTCACTAGCAACCTCAATTTTTGAGCAACATACATGTATATGAAATCATACAGAACCTTAACTGAAATCTAATTAATTTCCAAATTCAACGGAAAACTGGAGCTTTTTAAGTTCTATTCAACAGGGTTGTTTGTAACATTAATATGTGTAGACGATGAAATCTGGATATTGGAAAATTGGTCGTGGTAAAGCCTTTCTTAAACGAAAAAGACCTAACATCTCTCAGTTCGTCACTAACAGCTGATTTGTCGGATTGTGATCTTTCAACAACACCTGATATTTCATAATAATGCTCAGCAATTTCTCTGATGCTTGATATGGCACTAGACCTGTTCCTAATATTTCTTTCTGTTATCGCACATGATCCCACCTCTGATGTTTCGAATGTCCGTGTTTGCTCTTCTCCTACTTTGTATTGTTTTATAGACTTTGAGATTGAATACTCTGCGTTATCTCCATTATCTCTATATCCTACTTGTTTGAGAACATATGCTCTATATGTTCTTTTATTTGTTTAACTCAGTAGTCCAATATTTGATGTACAAGTAGCCTCATAATGTCATATGCATATTTTGATAGATCGTTGTTACTTTTAAATATGAGCATAGTATTTCTTAGAAGACAGAGACCCCGATCTCTATTCGGCACTATTCAAGCCAATCTTTAAAGACTAATCCAAGTTCTAAGATTCGCCGGGAATAATTTTGTAATTTGTCGACTTTGGGGTTTTTTAGGGGTTTTTCGTTTAAACACCGATAACTTTGTTTCTTTACCATTTGCTAACTTGATGTGAATCATCTGAACTTCTCCTTCCAGTAGAAAAATTTAAAATATGATTGACATGGTTTTTCCGCTTATATTTTTCTAAAAAATAATGATGAGTTAATTACGAAAGCCCACTGAGCTCATTTTCGTAGGTTATGAAATTAAGTTATTCGCGTTATAATGCGAAAACTTCTGCTGTGTAACCAAGACATTTGCTCTTGGACCATTATTACTAATCAAATCCACATATTACCGCCATATTTTGTCTTTCTCAACACTGTTCAAACCATTCAAAGTTAATGCTAGTTTTTCATAAGTTAAACTTCATGATTATGAATTTAGGAAAAGAAATCAAACTCTTAAGGTCAAACGACACGATCCTCAAAAAGATATAATTCTAAAAATTTCTTGGATTAAACATCTGAAAAACATGAACAAGACAGTAAATTTATTAATTGGTAGGGTTATGAAATAAAAAAAAGTTCTGATGAGTAATCTATCCTATTCTCGCATCATTTCTCCAGGACATCTTTTGAGGTAATGATACAACGAGCACACGGCGGGTGTGACCGGTCGGCAGGGGATGCTCACCCCTCCATGGCACCTGATCCCACCTCTGATGTTTCGGAGGTCCGTGTTTGCTCTGCTCTTATTTTGTATATTTGTTTAATGGGCGTTGAGATTGAATACTGTTCGTTATTTCCGTATCCTTCTTTAAGCAAACATTATAAGGAGGAATATTAAAAAGAAATTTTATTTACTAGACAATTAAACAATCTCTTTTAAAACACAATTTTAGCATTGAAAGACTATGTGAATCTCTTAATTATTTCATACGACTTTTTGTATTTTTCTGGTTACAGAAAATGTAAAAATTAGTTTCGCTGTAAAAAAGATATCAAAGAGTCTATATTTTGTAACACTTTAAAGGGGGTCATTTTCAATGGGGGTCATTATTTTATAGGACTAACATATAAAATAATGACCCCCTAGGACTCTTTTTCTATAAAAATGATTTTTTTTTGTACGGTTGGGGGTCATTTTTTGTCGTTGAAAAATGACCCCCCGGTCATTTTTCGATGAGGGTCATTATTCGTCTTTACACCTGAAAATTAAGGGTCGAACAGCTTAGATCTGTTTACATGTACCACATAAACTCTAAAATTACACGTGCATACAATGTAAGGTTTACAATTATAATGGAAAACAAGTTTATCTTTTAAAAAAAAAATAGGTGAGCTAGCGCCGTGGCAATTTTTAAACATAAGGAAGGTCCGTGATCAAGTGATTTATTTTGATGAATTCTTTTATTTTTATCGAGGCTGGGGTGTGATAAAGTTATAATTATTTTGTGTCGTGTATTTTATAGACACATACATGTATGTAAAGGAAGGAAGGGTGGGGGGAGTGGAGTTTTTGTTTTGACCCATTCGATTTTTGGCCCAACGGGACATTTATGACCTTTACTGGAGAGGGGGAATCTATATAATATGATGAAGATGAGGATTGAAGCATTGTATGTGCTTGTATTAAATAGAATTTGTTGGCAATGTAGCAAAGTAATACAGAGGAGTTAAAAGGAATAAAGAAAATTACTCAAAGTGTAAGTTGTATAAAGAAATCCAGAAAGTTCCAAATGTGAAAATGTAAAGCAGCTTGGTCCTTTGGGTTGTCTTTGTCAAGAACTGTTGGGTTAAAAGCCATACACATCAGAATTTTTCATAAATGATAGGTCTATTCGTTATTTTAAGTGTTAATTCTTGTTTCTGGAAATTGTCAGATAAGCTGAATTGGACCAATCAGAAATTAGAGTCTTTATTTGGTTGTGCTTAGACGTAAAAAAAAAACTCTTAAAAAATGGGAATATTCTAAGTACTGTAGATCACTAAATTTTCGCGACACCTTATTTTCGCGAGATAGTCATTGACTCTTGATTAGCGAGACAAAATTTTAGCGAGTTGGGGTTATTGCTTTATATATTCTTTAGGAATACTATGATACGCGAGAATTAAATTTTCGCGAGCACACTGTCTGGCGTAAATACGCGAAAAAAAGTGATTTACAGTATACTGAAAGGAAAAGGAAACGCATAAAAGCATAATAGCGAAAAAAATTTAACTATGTGGCCGAAAACTATGAAAATTGGTCAGATGTGTATTTTGGTTACTGTGCACTAAAATCGCTGGTGAAAATTACTCAACCATAAAATGTATGGTATCACGTAGGGGAAGTGATAAAAAGTCAAATACACGTGCATGTTGATGATGACAATTTTGTGATTACATTTTGTAGTGCCCAGATATGCATTAGAGTTATAGACATTGTTTTACGATATTTTCAGTCAGTATAAATTTTTTTGCAATCATGGTATGGCTGAAGGAAGTTACATTGGGTCTATTAATTGAGTTGCATAAGTGAATAAAATGGCAACAACATGTTGCTGTACAGTTTGTTTTTAACTTTTCAATCAAAAAACTTTCTTTGATTGTCAAAGTGTAACTTAAAAGGTTTCCAACCAACCATGACAGTGACGTTGGCGTGTAAAAACGTCACATCAAGACAGGGCTTTTCATCACGCTACCTCGGTTATTGTCAAGTCATTATCACTGAGACCAGTATTTTTACGGCAGGCAATCCTACTCGTATTTTCATCGTAATACTGACAGGAACTCTCTGCTCTAATTTGAATACTGGAAAACATATTGGAAATAAAAGTTTTAATTTTATTCAAAAGTTTTTATGCGTTTCTTTTTCCTTTCAGTATATTACAATTATGTCGTTATCTTTAAAGTGTAAGCTACCGGGCTACCTAATAAATAAAGTTATTTAATGATACAACGAAATTCTTACCGGACGGTCTATCTAGAGTAGTTTTCCCAGTTTTCTCAGAATGCACGACCATGAAGCCGAGCATACGTATTCAAGGAATTTGGACTAACGTAGTTGCTAGCGCTCGAGAGCGCTAGCAATTAGGTAAAAGCAATTCTTAGAATCAAAATATCATTACTCTTAAGTAAATTAATAAAAGTTATAATAATGTCAATGTAGAAGGCCTACCGGACTTCCCTTTCTTACCATGCTGTTTTGTTTATAAAAACTACGCATGAGTGTGTAGCATGGAATGTAGAACATTTATGATTATGAAAAAGTTCCAAATTCTATAACTAAATTTTTTCAAGTCTGTTTTTGAAGAGATGCGCCGTATTGTCACTTAAATGTTGACAACAAACAGACAAACAGAACAAAAACGATTTGCGCTCCCGATCTATCGATCCGGGCGCATAGAAATCTGTGTAAATAGTCTTATTGTTTTCACCTATTACCGGTAAATCTTAGCTACGGAAGACAAACTTACCAGAAAAGGAGTCGTTGAAATTTTTGTCAGACTTAAACGGAAGATCTTTCTCACAACACGTAGAAAGTGCCTGGTCCTCATCTGCACGCAGAAAAAATACAGAACCAAATCTGTGTAGACAGTCTTACTGTTTTATTGTCCAGAGTCCGTGTAACACTTGGCAATTAATATTTCTAAAATATGGTTTTGATTTTTAGGATGTTAATAAATTAGTTTAAATATCCAAATTTCAAAAACTGAAACTGGTTTAAAATATTTAAATTTAATATTCAAGTTCAAAAATCTAAATTTTCAAATTTCACAACAGTTTGTACAAATTTAATGCTTCACATTTATGTGAAAATGTTCAAAATTCAAATTTCCAAAAAATGAGATTTGTATTTGAATCTTTTGAATGTTTAATCAACTGCTTGTTCATAAAGTTTACACTTACCAATCCACAGTTCAGTAACAATTTTCGTCTTCTGATTAATTGAAGTTAACTACAAACTTCTAGATTCCAATTTTCAAACGTTTTAGATTTTTAGAAATTTGGAATTTTGATTCAAATGTTCCAATTTTAAATAACTAAAACGCTTCCAGTTTTTAGACTCTTTCTTTATACATCCAAACCCGATTTGAATTTTGAATATCAGTTCAATATTCTAATTATAACTATCTAAAAGCTATTTTGCTCGACCAAAAGAGTTTTTGAAATAGTTTAAACCTTCAAACCAGGTTTATAATTTGATATTTCGGATATTTGATGTAAATATCTATATATTCCAAGCGCTTTGATTAATGAATGTGAATGTTTGAATCAAATTTTTAGATTTAAAAAAAATCTAGAACGTTTTGAAAGTTGAAATTTAGAAGTTTGTAGCTAATTTTGAAATATCAAAAGTCGTAAAACTCTATACTGAACCTTAGATTGTTAAGCCTAAACTTTCTAAACAAATGGTAGAATAAAACTCAAAACCTTAAAATATTAATTTGTTTTTGAAAATTTGAATTTTGAATGCTTAAGGTAAAAATCTAAAAACTTAAAATTTTAAAACCTGTTTGGAAATTTATACTGTTGAAATGTAATATTAAATTTAAATATTCCAAATAATTTTGAGCTTTTAAACTAATATATGTCACAACATTCTAAAACTCTAAATTGTTTAAGAAATTTGAAGTCTTACACAGACCTCTCAATGACGTAGCTTCGATTTTTAAAATGGGGGGGGGGCAAAAATTTTGAAGATCTTACCCTCTTTCCTTTAGTGTACACAGCCACATAGATTTTCTGACAAATATCGTAGAGCTCTCGACATTTTTTGTCCATTTTAATCAATTTTTGAAAACAATTTCTACAAAGTAGTTTACTTTCAACACTTACATCGCAAAATTTGTTTTTATAAGTTCCTTTAGATTATTTGTATTTGCTTTTGATTCAATTAATCTAACACGGTCACTAACATTTCCACATCCAATAAAAATATTCCTTTTTTGATATATTTGTTTCACAGGAATGTTTAATATTTCATACAAAGCAAGGTCTATATGTACAATTGACTGGTATTGCCTGTTCTTACCGTACGCAGGAAAATATCGTGTATATCGCGGATACCAGAAGGCAGGCCAGTCTATATGTAAAAATTTTCAGGCATGATAAAACATTAACAGATCAGTAAGTCCCCAGTTCATCACATGTCCTATATTAAAGGTACTTGGACAAAGATTTGAAGTCAATATTTTTCTTTATACTATAACGACTTATATATTTTAGAAGCATATTAATTAAAAATTTTATTTCATTTAAAGGTTATTAAAACTTCAAATTTTTTGCGGGTTTGATTGACAAATCCTTGCACTTTCACAAATTTTAACCTTATTCTTAATCCTTTGGAAAAGTGGCAATCTTGTTGTGTATTAATGAGAAATATTAAAAGTTAAATCCAGTTTTCACTTTTCCTAAGGATTTAGAATAGAATTAATTTGTGAAAGTGCAAGGATGTGTCAATCAAACCAGCCAAAAAAATGAAATTTTTATATAATCCAAAATAGAAATGCAACAACTAGTTGCAAAGTTGCCTAATTAAGTAGAATCGACTAATTTAATTAACGCAGGAAACATGAATTGGTTTATAACTGTCTCACTGAACCGGCAGGTCGCCTTATTTTGTGATTATTTCCCATGCTGTATCGTAGAGTTGCGGCGATAGATGGCGCATCACTCAAGACAGCAATTGGAACATCACTCGGTCTTTTCTGTCAAGTCGAGTTTCTCGACTTGACAAAAAAGGCCGAGTTATGTTTGATCGTCAAGCCAGAAATCCCTCGCTTTAAATGTGGTAATCACCTGTACGTACGGATGAGACAGGAACTGCCAGTATAATAGGCACCAGACCAGTCACCGTAGCCTAGTGGTAAAGCGTTTGCTTCTTGATCGGGAGGCCCGGGTTCGATTCTCGTTTGGGAAGCCACTTCAAACCGAAGATGTAGAAAAACATAGATAGGAAGTGACTGTTCCTTCTCCAAGCGCTCGGCGCTAGAAGTAAAAGTCACAGGTCTTTCTGATATGATCTTAGAAAAACAAAGGTCCCGAGTCACGGTAGGCGTAGGCACGATAAAAAACCCTTAATTGCCCTGACCCTGGGTGCCGAGTATAAGTCTAAATTTGAAGCCTTCATCGGCATGAGTATCTGAAACAGAATCCTCCATCGTGTTCTTTTTCACCCTATAACTGCTGGGCACGTTATTACAGGTGACGTAAATATATTTAAATTCAGATCACTTATTTTATTAATCTTTAATATGTAACTTTCACTTGGCATCGGACTTATACACAAAATACACTTTTTCTAAGTATAAAGAACAAAAGTAAAATTTGTGAGAGTACAAGGATGTGTCAATCAAACCCATCCAAAAATTTAAAGTTTTAATAGTTTTTAGATGAAATAAATTTTATAATTTATTTTCGTGTAAAATGCATTTAAAATATGTTTGTCGTAATATTATACAGAAAATATTCACTTCAAGCTGTGTTTATGCACCTTTACATGATATAAACTTGGTTTTGGGGCAGTTAAGGCTTATTAAAAGGCTTTATAAACCGAGAAGCAATATATTTAAAAAATGTTAACTGTTACAACCAAGTTTATAAGGTATAAAATTGGTAGCTCTTAATAGGGATATGGAAATAACGAACAGTATTCAATCTCAACGTCTATTAAACAAATATACAAAATAGGAGCAGAGCAAACACGGACCTCCAAAACATCAGAGGTGGGATCAGATGCCATGGAGGAGTGAGCATCCCCTGCTGACCGGTCACATCCGCCGTGTTCTCATTGTCATAAACGTGAAATAACGGAAAAATCCCTAGTCAATTCAGTGTATAAATAATGGACTAACAATTGGTATGAAAAACGTCAGTCAGCATTTCATTCAATGATAAATTGTATTTGCTGACAAGGTCATTGTATCGACCATAGAATTTACGAAATGATGACTTTAAACGAGACTGTTGATATTCTTGTTTCATCAACTTGCTTGTCAATAATTTACCTCGTTTAAGAAATTGTTCATACGTAGAGCATGCCCTTGCGTATCGAATCAACTGAGATATAAATACTCCGTATGCAGGTGATGAAGGTATATTGCTGCATAAGTAAGGGAAGTTGACGATAGAAAAGTTAAAGTCATCACGTTTATCATATAGCTTGGTTGTTAGATTACCATTTGTGTCTTTTTCAAGTAAAATATCCAAGTATGAAGCAGATGTGTTGGACTCTGTGGTATCTTTTATCTCAAGCTCACCAGGATATATCGTGTCGACGATAATTTCATTCCTTATAATTTAATTTTCATTCATTTTGCGTAAGAAAACAGAATGTGTTTGTAAAATACTGATGCTCCCGTATGTCAACATAGTGGAGATTAAACTTTTCTTAAATGCAAAATTAATATATATGTACCCAAATTGAGTATCCTTAATAGAAATTCAATTGTATTATATGAAAGTAGACCAAGGTTAATTTTTTTCATCAGTGCGAAAATCTCCAAGGTCAAGTTAAAAAACAATCAAGGTAATTCATATACAATGAAAGGTCTTGCCATAAAGAATACATTTGTAAGGTATTAAAGTCCTTGCCCCAGCCCTTTAAAAGTTATGACCGAGGTTTAAAATTTATAAAAGTAGGTCAAACTCCAAAGTTAAGGTAAGATCTTCAAAATTATTGATATCAATTGAAAGATCTTGTCACAAGGATTAAATATACAAAGTATGAAAGCACTAGACCTAACCATTCAAAGGTTATTGTGCAGGTTCTTTTAAAAAGTAAGTCAAACACCAAGATCAAGCTAAAAGGGTCAAAGTTCTTAGTATTTAATGAAGGGTCTTCTCACAAGGATTACATATGTGAAGTGTAAAAGCACTAACCCTAAGTGTTCAAAAGTTATGACCAAGGTTAAAGTTCTTCAGAAGTAAGGAATTTTCAAAGGTGAAATGGTCAAAATAATTGGTATCCAATGAAAGGATTTGCCACAATGAATACATATGTGAAGTATGGAAGGCCTATCCCTAATCCTTCAAAAATTATGGCCGTTATCAAAAATTAAAAAAAAAAAAAAAAAGGTCAAAATCCAATTTTATGGTTAAAGGGTCAACGTTCTTGATATCAAATGAAACGTCTTGTCACAAGAATTTATTATGTCAAATATGAAACGACTTACCTTATTCCTACAAAAGTTATGTTTAAGGTTTGCTTTGAAAAAGTAGGTCAAACTCCACGGTCGAGGTCAAAGGGTTGCCGTTCTTGGTAACCATTGAAATCAACGGAAAACGGAATTGATTTTTAAAACATCTCCCCCTCCCTGTGTCACAAAAATTTCTTTTTACAGGTTATATGGAATGTTATTTCACAAATTCATACCTAAGCTTTTTGTGTGACACGGTGGGAAGATATGTTCATTGACAAAAAACGATAAAAATGCCTATTTTCCACCAATTTCAAAGCGATATACAACTGAGACATTATATTTTATTGAAATATTTATGTTTTATTTATTTGCCCAAAACATAAAAAAAGAAATAAGGAACATTTAATCATATCCTAGACTATTTCAAAATAAGGTGATGCTTGAAACTTGATTTCAATGGAAAATATCGTCTACCCTCCTTTTTTCAAGAGCTGGAATTATGGATAATTTACTGTTAAGCGCTGGTATTCAGACGATTTATCAATTATCTATGAACTGTTTTTTGTCTGAAACAAAGATTTTTTGGCCAAATTGCTATTTATATTGAATTAAATGGTTCCAAAATGTAGGCGGGAATCAAGAGTTGGCGTGTATGTTTCTTTGGTGGTACCAAAAGAGAGGTCTTGTCAAAAGAAATACACATTCATGTGAAATATAAAAGTCATTACTCTACAAAAACAAAAGGAAAGGACAAGGCTAAAATTTTGCGGACAAAAAGATAAACAGATAGTTGCACAGACACAGTAAAAATTATTTACCCCCGATACTTCGTTTGCAGGGACATAAAAAGATGTTCGTCCTTAAAGAATGGTTTTAATTAGTACAAATGTCACACGGATTGATGCACTTTTGACGTGGTGACGTTGTTACGAAAGTTACCCATTTTATACGACATAAAGTAAATGTTTTAACCAATCAAATATAATGTTACAACCAAAATCCAATTATTGTTGTGTACTTGTTAAAACATGCAGGATAAAAAGAAAATATTTTTAAATGTCTAGTTCAGTTATTTATGTTGATTTCATATCTTATTCAGGATGAAAAAAAAGAGAGTGACGACGATGAAGAGGAAGAAGATGATGTGTAAGAAAGTGTTTTTTTTTTCAGCCATCTTTTTTACTTGGCATTAATAAAGTTAGTCAACCTTAACATGAATGCAAATACATCACGTCGTCTCTAATAAATTTACACCGTTACCAATTACAATACGTGGGTATTGTTGGGTTCTTCTATTACAAAAAATGTTGCCTTTGAAGACCAAATCGTGCAACAAAGTGTTGGAAGAATGATTGATAGGTAAGCACTAATTGTGCTTCTTCATTACCCGACATTTTCTATATTATTATCCCTTTCTATGAGTGACATAAGGATATTACGAACACTAATAAAACTTAAAGTCAAATCGGGAACATAGCAAACACAGGCCTCTGAAAAACAAGGTTGGAGTCAGGTGCCATAAAGCATCAGGAATCCCCTGTTGACCAGTCACACTCGTCATGTGCGCATTGTCAATATTAGGCATAAGGAAAAAAATCCCTAATTATCCGTTTGAAAAACGTCTGTCATCATCTGCCTTAATATACTGGACAAAAAAGTTAAGGATCATCAAATTAAATATGTTTTACAAATACTGTATCGTAGAAAACAAAATGCAGTTTTAATTTTAGTATCATATTTTATATTTAAAAAGTGAAAATTAAGCATTGGATTTGATAAATTTGTTTGAACACACGATATGAATTGTTAATTACGGTCACTTTAGAATTCGGCAGGTTGGGGGTAGACCTGAAAATGAGATTTTTTCCCGAAGAGTCAAATGACGTCACTAAAGTGATTGCCAGTATTTTATATGACCAATGAAGCCCGTCAGCCGCTAGCCTAAGGGATCTGTTGTTATTCCTCCGGCAATACTGTCTGAAGCTTCCCTTGATTTTGGGGAAGTGCAAGACGAACTGAAATGCGTTGCTAAAGAATATTCCAGGCATGTACAATTAACTTTAGGTCTACAAAACGACTTGGCGGGTCCATACACTAAGTTGTTTTACTTTCCATGTACTCGTTTATGATTCAGACTCTATAAGGACGAACATTATCGTCCATTAAGATGAAATTAATCCACCTGCAGAGTACATGCAATACATCTAACAATAGGATGAAGAATATCATTTCCGTATTTTAAACCTGTCAGGTTGCCTTCCAAAATGTGCAGATAAGTTCTGCAGTCAATACTTATGCCTGTCCAAATCAACACCAAACCTCCATTTACTCTGAATTGCTGAGAAATGACACAATCAGCATATCTTTCACCATTTGCAATCAAAACAAGTCTTCTGTCATCATGGAAGTCAAAACAAATTCGTGACTCGTCTGAGAAGAGAACAGAACTCCAATGACATTACTGCCAAACTTTTCTGTTCTGTTACCCACTGTACTCGATTTCTGAGGCACTCTAATTTTAATACAGGACGTACGGCTGGTCGGCAAGCCTTAAGATTTGCTTCCTGAAGTCTGTTTAAAACTGTTTGAGTAGAAATCCGTCTGTCCCTTGCTCTCTGATGCCCAGTTTTAAGCTTAAAGAGAACTTTGGAAGCGGTGCGTCTAAGCAAAATTGGCTAAATAACGATCCTCACGGTCTGCCGTACACCTTTGACGTCCCGATTGTTTTTTGACAATTTTATCTGTTCCATAACATAAGTCTCTCTGCAACGTGTGTTACAACGCACTTTGAAAAATTACGCACTTTGAAAAAATTTTTCAAAGTGCGTTAAATTTTGGGACCAGGTTAACGCACTTTGAAAATTTTTTTCAAAGTGCGTTGAATATGGGACCAAATCAACGCACTTTGGAAAAAATTTTCAAAGTGCGTTAAAACTGTACATCATAATTTTACACCATGTACACATTTAACGCACTTTGAAAAAATTTTCATGAAACAAAAGGAATTAGACTTATATTTTTGAAATAGACAACAGTATTATCCCTTCGCAACGTATGATGGGATATAGTGATGCGATTATGTGTGTTATTACTTTATGTGTATATTAGTTTTTTCTGTGTGGAATTTACGTAATTTGTATCGGGATCGATGTCAAATGATTTATTGAACATGCTTTTTTGGGAAGGAATGCTCCGCTTTGCGGTGCCCTTACTTTGATATGTTTCTTTCTAAAAACTGATGGATTGAAGAAAACCAAGAACCGGAAAACGAAGAAAAGACTGACTGAATTAAGGTCTATCAGCTCAACACTTTATCATTCCCACCTAGATATATCTATTTACCTTAAGTGTCAATGATATTTGAAAAAAGAGCATTCTAAACACAGTATAAGCACTGTAAAAGGAAGTCTGTAGTAAATCGAAATTTTGTTCTTTTAAATCTCAAAGTCTATTTATGTTCATTTTCAGGAAAATCAGAATATTAATTACTAACTGTAAATTCCTTATTTTTCGCGAGTGTTTTTTTTTTATCGCGATCTGGCTCTCAAACGTCAAATCGCCAGAATTATAATTCGCGAATGAACGGTTCATGAACAGATTTTACATAGATTTAAGCATCAGAAAAATAAAAGCGAGTGATGGTTCTTGCGAAATTACGCAGAAATTAATTCTTAACTTATATTAAGGGATCTACAGTACCTGTCTGCTTTTCGTTGTTAATTTGACACCATACCTGATAATCTCTCTGTTAAAATCCAGGTTTTTAAAAACACAAGTTTTGCCAAAATTATAGAGGTATTTCTCTTTGGTATCCCAAATAAGTAAGGTTTTATGAAAATTCATATAAATATCTATAAATCTTTTTAGAATCATTCCAATATGTTAACTTTTGAGAATTGACTAAGAGATAGGCGGAGGAACAAAACTATCGTTCGTAGTTCTTTACGACATTGAATGTTGACCTTTTGACCCCAAAATCAAAAGGGGTCTTCCTAAGGCCACAGGTATTCTGTTATGTTAAATTTCATTGCTAATGAAATGTTCAAAGGTTGGCGAGGTACCGTGTGGAAACGAAAACGTTACAGAAAGACGGATGGACGGGCAGCTAGACGGACGGACTGACAGATAGACCTAAATTAATATCTCCCACTTTTCAAGCGGGGTACAAAAAGTATCAAATAGGTTCAAATGATAACTTATCATACCTAAGATTTGTAGGAATATTGACTAAGACATGCAGAATTTTTTTTTTTTTCAAAGTGCGTTAATATGGTCGATATTAACGCACTTTGAAAAAAAAAAATATTTTTTCAAAGTGCGTTAATCTGGTCCCAAAATTTAACGCACTCTGAAAAATTTTTTCAAAGTGCGTAATTTTTTCAAAGTGCGTTGCCACAAACGTGACGTTGCGTTTTGCCAGCTTCCAGCATCCTTGCTGCCATGGAGTGTTCTTCCATACTCATATGCCTCCTTATTAACAGTTCTGGTCAGATATAATGACATTTTCTTTTGTTCACTAAAGAAAACCCTGTTTGATACTTTTATGTTTCTATTTTTCCACTTACTTTTTTAACAACCGGTCACGGTAGCCTAGTGGTAGAGCGTTCGCTTCGTGATCGGGAGGCCCGGGTTCGATTCTCGATCGCGGCGCCGTGTCATACCTGAGACGTAAACATAGGTAGTGACTGTTCCTTCGCCAAGCGCTCGGCACCAGAAGTGAAAGTCACGGGTCTTTCTAATATGACCTTAAAAACGTAGGTCCCGTGTCACGGTAGGCGTTGGCACGATAAAGAACCCTCACTGCTCAATGGCCCTGAGTGCCGAGTATAGGTCTAAATTTGAAGCCCTTCACCGGCATCGGTGACGTCTCCATATGAGTGAAAAATTCTCAAGAGGGACGTTAAACAATACACAATCAATCAATCAATACTTTTTTAACGCCACGTACGTTTTTGACCAACATGTCCCAAAACTCAATAAACACGTGTGACTTAAGCATCGAATCATGTTAATGACATGTTTTTAAAACTACTTAAGCCTTGTTGTCACACAAATTCATGGGTATGAAAAAATTATTCTTGTGTAAAAATATGATCCTTAACTTATGTTGCCCAGTATGAAAGGTTTTTTTTGATTACATAGATATTGTATATACAAAAGAACTTTTTAAATTAGGATTTTAAGAGACTGCTGATTTCCCTGTTTCAAATATATATATATATATATATATATATATATATATATATATATATATATATATATATATATATATATATATATATATTCTTTCATACAAACCATTAAAAGGAAGTTTGTTGTTAGGTTAAAACTAACGTCTTTTTCAAGTAAAATATCCAAATATGCAAATATAAAACAGATGTGTCAGAAATTGTAGTGTTTTATATTTCAAGCTCCATGGATATACGTTGATTACTATGAATAGAGAAGAATCCTTTTATTCGACATCTGGGTGTGTTGAATGTATGTTGTCGGTTGAAAATTGTTTCTTCAATTTGCTGCTCGAATAAAAACATTCCAGTGAAGTTGAATTTAAAGACACAGCAGGGATTGCAACTTCTGTTTATTGCTTCGGTTTTCACTTCTAATAGACGGCTTACAAACTAAAAATGACTACACAATGTGCTATTACCAGTGGAGTCTCATTTATCAGGACATTTGCACCAACTTTACTCTGCCCCTTTGAATCTTTTAAACAGTCTTCTTGAAAAGGCTAAGTCCAAGGAAAGGAAAGTCCAAGTTTTGATTCCTTAACACCGAGATATAGGCTTGGATCTGAGAGTATGGCTATTGCAAATCTTACTGAAAAAAATTCGGCAAAAACAATCCGTCTTTTCTTTAAACTTCAATATGCAAATAAAGGAATTGACGCAGTATATAAAAGTAATATTCTGAATCACAAAAGGGTCCAGTCGCGTATTCCATCCAATTTCACGTTAAAGACTACATCTTGTATTTCTGGCAAAAGACTTATTGAAGTCCATTATCCATACATTGAATTGATGACGGATTTTTTAGTTATTTCCCTATCATGACAAAGATATCGATAACACGGTGTGACGGTCAGCAGGAGATGTTTACTCCTACAAGGCACCTGATCCCACCTCTGATGGTTTGGAGGTCCGTGTTTGCTCTGCTCCTATTTTTTATTTTTACATTGTATTTTGTTTTTTATCCCAAAATCCTTCTTTTCAATCATCAACTTCCTTTCATTATGCAGTAATATACCTTCATCACCGGCATACAGATTTTATATATCTCAGTTGATTAGATATGCAAGAGCATACTCTTTGTATGACCAATTTCTAAAGCGATGTTAATTATTGATAAACGATTTGACGAAACAAGACTATCATCAGCTTCGTTTAAAGTCATCATTTCGTAAGTTCTTTGGTCGATACAGTGACCTTGTCAGCAAATACATTTGATCATTGAGTTAAATGCTGACTGATGTTTTTCAGAATAATTGTTAGTCAATTATCTATACACCAAATTGATTTTTCCGTTATTTCCCGATCACGAAAAGGAGTACACGGTGGGTTTGACCGGTCAACTGGAGATGCTCACTCCTCCATGGCCCCATGATCTCACCTCTGATGTTTTGAAGGTCTGTGTTTTTTCTGCTTATATTTTGTATTGTTTTTATGGACTTTTATACTAAATACTGTTCGTTATTTCTACATCCTTCATTTACAAAGATTGTCAAAACAACACTGGGTATTTCTTGAGCCAGATGAAGTGTGTGTGTAATACTTCACTGTACATGCTCAAAGGCTTCTCGAGATATCGCATGGAATCAAAAGTGTTACAGACAGACATAAATACAGAGAGACAGTTAGACGGGTGGACAGGCAAACCGAAATTCATATCCCCCACTTTAAGCGTTGGACAAGAATAAACATTGCTTAGATCAAACTCATTTAGACCAAGGGAAAAACATCAAAGTATTTGAATATTCGCGAACTGAGGTTAAAATACAATAAGAAAATAGAGGTTGAACCTTTCTTATCACTAAGAATTTTCAAGGGTACTTAAGATCGATATAACAAAGTTCCTATCAATTTAATTCTTCAACTTTTACGATCAGCTTAAATAAAAAAGGATGTATTTAATTCACAAACTTTCTATTTTTGCAAAAAACACACTGGTATTAATGTTATTGTAAACAATATTTTATTTTTATCCCTGCATTGTTATTTCAGAAAATCATCTCAGGAATCCGATAATGAAACTGCTCCTGACCAACAGTCTGATACAAAGGGAGCATGTGCTAATCCTGAGGTAATAATTTGAGAATCTCACTTTTTTGTAATCAACAAACAGTCTACTAAGTTCTAAAATCCAATTAAATTTTACAAATTGGAGGCACGAAGGAAAACTTTGCAATTATATTTTTCAGCTGAACAAATTGAAGAGCAAATTTATATAGTTATAAAGTATATGTAAAAAAAAAAGTTGGGCGTTAGTCACAGCGTGATAAAATCACACATTGCAATAATATGTTTCTATAAATTTTTTGGTTTTCAAATTTATAACTTGATATGACAAAATTAAAATAATCGACAACTTGTATTTTGAACCCCATGTAAAAGAATTTAGTTAATTTCGTAAACTGTTAAACTGCTGCTCTTATTGTCTTGTCTTTCCTAATTAATGCAGTCGCGAAAGCTCATAGTTGCAAATAATTTAGTTTTGTTTTTATTCTCGCCCCTTATTGGTTGATTTCCAAATAGGAACCCAGATTATTTTGTATAATCTGGTTTGGTTTGGGGGCACAACCCTTGACGACCAGCTTATTAGCCCAACTGAGCCAAAGGCTCAAGTGAGCTTTTCTGATAAAAATTTGCCCGTTGTCTATCGTCGTTGGCGTTGTCAGCGTCGTCGGCGTCGACGTAAACTTTTCACATTTTCATCTTCTTCTCAAGAACCACTGGGCCAATTTCAACCAAATTTAGCACAAAGTATCCTTGGGTGAAGGGAAATCAATTTCGTTCAAATGAAGGGCCACACCCCTTTCCAAGGGGAGATAATTATGAATTTGTGAAAAATTTATGGCATTTTTAAAAAAGCTTCTTCTCCAGTACCACTGGGATAGGAAAGATGAAACTCATGTGGAATCATCCTAAAGGTAGTGTGGATTCAAGTTTGTTCAATTCATGACCCCCGGGGCAAGGGTGGGGCCAAAATGCCCTAGCCAAGTTTTACATAGGAATATATAAGAAAAATCTTTCAAAATCTTCTTCTCAATCAATGGGACAGGACAGATGAAACTCATGTGGAATCATCCTCAGGTAGTGTAGATTCAAGTTTGTTCAAAAAAAGTCTTTTTCCTATATATTCCAATGTAAAACTTGGGTCGGCCATTTTGGCCCCACCCTAGCCCCGGGGGTCAAGATTTTGACCCCCCGGGGCAATGGTGGGGCCAAAATGGCCGACCCAAGTTTTACAAAGGAATATATAGGACATATCTTTTAAAATCTTCTTCTCCAGATCCACTGGACCAGGAAAGATAAAATTCATGTGGAATCATTCTCAGGTAGTGTAGATTCAAGTTTGTTCAAATCATGACCCCCGGGGGTAGGGCGGGACCAAAATGGCCGACCCAAGTTTCACATAGGGATATATAGGGAAACCTTTTAAAATCTTCTTGTCAAGTACTTCAAAACTATGATTTGTGATATTTATATGGAATCATCCTTAGGTATTGTAGATTCTAGTTTGTTTAAATGATGAACGCCTGGGGGGGGGGGGTTGGAGTAAATTTAAGCCTGATGTGCTCAGGTGAGCGCTGTGGCCCCTGGGCCTCTTGTTTATCTTATCTATGCAATCCCCTCATTTCCAGTCCCAGGAATCCATGGAAAATTCCATATTTAGTAAATGTACCTTTAACCTTAAACAGTTTCTCGATCTTACCTCATGTACTCGTAAACAAACATCATGCCTTCTAGATCTATGTATCAGTTATTACCTGCCCTCGCTTCTCATCACTTCCGTTACTACATGTACGCTTGTATTATTGCGCGGCAGATTATAAAGCGTAAACTGACCTAAACCAGATTATACTCGATAATTTGGCCAAGAATTAGAGTCATTCCTTAATTAAAACGAAACTAAATTATGTGCATATGTCTTAGCAACAGTCGTCGTTCTTTCATTGTGAAATCATAATGATTATTAACAAATTTATTACTCGCTTCAAAAACAGATTTGTAGGTTTTAGGAATGGAGAAATCCCTACATTCAGGGTTACAATTTCAATTGAACGTTTGACGTAACGGCAAATTTATCGTCGGTAAGAAAGCGTCGTGATGACGAATACTTCGATCTCGATGTATTTATCATAAAAGAAAAATGGTATATGGGGCTTGACTTTGATTATGAGTACCATACTCAATCCATGATTTTTTTTTTTATTTAACCGATTAAACTCCGTAAAAAGTAAAACTCAAAAGATCATCCTTTCATGATATATATTTCTTTTCAAACGCAATGAATTGTGTTGTTGATCAAAGCGCCGCATTTTTTCTTGAAAGTTTTATTTTAGCATGCATTGCCTAAATTCTCGTTATGTACAATTGGCTACATACCATTTCGATTAAATGTCTATATTAAATTTTTTACATTCACGATGTAATATTGTTTTGTTCTTCGTTAATTAAAAAAGAACAACACCACTAAGCAAACAAAAACTTTTTACAACATCGATAACGTGTTAAGAGCCCTACTGATCAAAGAGGAACAACTCTGAAAATTTGGCTTTGTTTTCCTCCCTTTATTCACTGTTTTCCGCATACATGTATACACAGTGCGCGCTTGATTTGTCTACACCTCACACCTGGTGTACACTTCTCAATAATCAAGTGCAAAAGTGTATACTTTAGATGTACACCTTCTTCACCCTGTGCAGGGCATGTGTAGGTAATTACAACGAAAATTCAAAATGGCTGACAAATTACGAGACAGTAAAACTGCAGAATTTCTTTTTCTGTATTTGAATTTACTGTCAAGTATTTGATAGGTTGATTGTAATAAATTAGTTTTTACTAATTCAGTGGACCGTGTCGTGTGTTGTGCATTTTATGGAAAATGAAAAACTTCATAATTTGTAATAAAAGAAATTTTGCAAGTGTGGGTGATAAAGTCTATAAATTTATTTGACAATGGCTAGATATTTAGGTATAAGTTTAATTATGGGTTGCTAGGAAAATGTTTTATAAAAATATTTGCCTTTTTTATAATTTTGTTTTGTTTTAAATGGATTTTAAGAAATGTTAACAATCACAACAAATATTTTATTTAAAATTCGTTTGCAAATAGGATCCCCTCAGTTTGTTGAAATTTTAACATCCATGTTGAATTTGCTACACTACAACCAATTTTACTTGATTATCAGTTGTAAATTGTCTACACCGGGTGAAGTAAGGTGTAGACAAATCAAGCACGCCCACAGAATCAGATATACATTTACAGCAAGACCTGATAAATCCGAAAATTATATTCTATAGACCTAATACAAACAATGTTAGTATAGAAATTGGAAAGGAATTGTTCACTAGTACTGTATTTATCTCAATTCATGAATATGCAGCAAATCGTTTGACTTTCTGCCACTGTCAACAATGTCGGTAAGTATTTCCTCGATTCGAAACAAAACGTATTGAATATCAATGCACGCATGAATGAATATAAATTAGAATAGATGAATAATTAATGTTTGATATATAGAAGTTAATGTAGACAAATACAAAATTTTCATTTTATTTTATCTTGAGAAGCATTCATACAATATATATTGTGAGGGGCCGGGCGTACATACATATGTTTTGATGTATCCCCACGGCCTCACACTGTATTGTTTTAAATTATGACATGTTGGAAACTATAATTATTTCTTTTATATCGCATGTTAAATAAATTAAATGAAACTTAAAGAAATAAATTAAAGTTTAACATGTTCAAAATAATCCAGGTATCTTGTGTGATATTGAATGCAAAGCGCATATGGACTAAACATTTGGACATGAAAACTTTTAGTATTTTTTTAATACATAAAAACAGTAGTGAGTATGTTTTTGGCATTCATGAATTAACAAACTAGTGTATACCTCAAGGATTCGTATGGTAAAATATATCTGCACTATAACTGACGACTGCATATCGGCATTGAAGGGGTAATACTATTCAAACATTGCCTAAAAATCAACATTTGAATACGTTTTACATATGAGAAATCGGATATATGTAAGTTAATATGTTTTTAAAGGAAAAGTAATACTCCAATTTGATTTTTTTAAAATGTGTATTAGTAGATTCTACGCATAGTAATCGACCCAAGTCTGGAAGACGCGCGGGGACGTGTTTTAGAGAAAAGGGGGGAGTGGGTAATTTTCCACTTTTAAATCAAAACTGGTCGTACAAAAATTATACAAAAAAATGATGAAGACTATTTTACTACCAGCTACCTAAAGAAAGTTTTTTACCGATTTTAAATGACAGGTTTTCATTCTGAATTTGAAAAATACACATTTTCAATGCGTAGATAATTCATAGTTTTTCAGTTTAAGGTCTTTAAAATTTTTTGGTGATATGTTCAACAAAAAGATGACTTTATTTTTGTGATAAATGATCCAGAGAATGAGTCAATGAAATTTGATTGTTAAAGCTTACCTGGCTTTTTTTCAAAATTAATGTTTAAGTAGTTCATTAATTAAGAATTTTCTCTCCTCGTAATCAACTAACGGGGGGGGGGGGGGGGGGGGTTAACTTTTGGAACTTCCTGTCCAAATTCGACATCAACGATTTTGATCAAAATGTTCATACACTCAGTAGATATAGTTATGTATTTTAAGAGCCATTCTCTGTAATGATTTGAAATTTTATGTAGGAGCTGTGGCACGCATAGTATCAGAATTTCTCCAAACTCTCTATGATAAAAGTCATTGATGCCCTAAACTGTAATCAGACAAAAATTGGTTGCTATGTTTTATTCTTACCATGGCAACATGTCTTAAAGCTCGTAAAATGGCATTTTTTAACATGTTTAGAGCTCCATAGTTAAAAGTTGCGGCATAGCAAACAATTGGCAATGATTGTTTCCAAAAGTTGAAGGTCAGATGTCTCAAATGCATGATAAACATGTTTGGTAAATCAACTATTACATACGTTACTATGGTAACAAAGTATTCAAAAGTAAAAAAAATAAATATTCATTGAAATTAATAAAGTCATACACGTAATAATAAAAAGTAATTATAGGATGAAAAGTGACTAAATAATAGAAAAAAGAGCATTGAAACATATACCAAGAACAAAATATGATATTTCATTTCGGTTGGCAATGGTTGCCAAGGATTTTATGCCCCAGGGAGCCTTCAAAGTAACACTATGTATGTTTAAATATGATCCTATCTTTTCAAAAAAGCACATTTCCTCATAATTAATGATCAATTTTTTAAGAAGATGGTGTGCTCCAAGTTTTCCCATTGAAAAAAATTCAGATTAGATTCTTTAAACAGAGCGTTGCTATGGAAATAAGCAGAAAATATATGCTTAAAAACCTGAAAAATATTTTCTTTCCTTGGATACGCACCCTTAAATGTAGATTCCCAAAACTTTAATGATTGATACTTATTAACAGCTAACTTGCATTTTAATTTTGACTATCATCCAATCTCTAAGTGGATGCAAGAAGTTGTCACACAGGGTTTCTTATTGATATAAAGTTCACATAATCGAACATTTTCCCTTCTTGGTTACCATAGCAACAGTGTTGTTTTATTCATAAAACTTTATCAATATATGATATATTTAACTTCAGTTCTAACAGATGAGTAGTATTCAAGCTGAGTCCTTAAAGAAGAAGGTATGGTTTTAGGTTTATTGTGCCCTAAAAATGAAATGACATCAAAAAGTTTTGAAACTGGCTTGAATATTAGTTAAATAAATCCATATGGTAAATCAGGAAAGAATATGGCATAAAAGCTTACCATTCTGCAACTATGACGTCATTAATTTGAAGTATTTCTCTATTTTCAAAATTAAAACCCTTAAAATGGCACATTTCAAGGGTGATTTTCCTGTAGAAAACAGTGTCCTCAGCCGTCGCCCACGTTAATTTTTTTTTATATTTTGTGCAAAATTCAATAGCAAATCACATTTCTCAAGATTTTTGTGGGCGATGCCTTTGGACAATGTTATCTGAAAAATTGGTGTCTTCTGCAACTTTTTAAGAAAATACGGGAAAATGCACATACTTATGACGTCATAATTAGCATTTAAAAGCACATGTGAGAAAAATGATTTGTATGATTTTTCTGCATTGAATTTAAATTATTTAAAAGACATGAGTTATCAACTTTTACACCAGATTCATTTTTTTAGAAAATGAAAGGGCGAAATTTGTATGGAAACCATACCTTCTTCTTTGGTTTCTTGATTAAATGGCAATTAAATTCTTAATGCAGCGAAAAGTAATTCACTTTTAAGCACTGGTACTTTGTTTCCATGGTAACACTGCAAAGTAGCAATTATACCCAATTTTTCTTATGTTTTTTGTGTTGCAAGGTCCTAAGGATGCATATTTGCCAGTCTTGAATTTTCTTGTTTTTCCTCAAGACAGTGGCATTAACCCAATCTTAATTACTGGTTTTGCATTGTTACACTGTGTTACCATGACAACCATAAAAGTTATTTTCAGAATAATATTGCTTATACTTATATACTTAATGTCAAACATTTTCATTGTTTTTCTTAAGTCGTTGATCGAGTTTGAGCATGTAACACCTACCACTAGTGAATACCGAATGTTTTTCAGCATATCTCAGCATTTTAAATGTATTCCAAATGTACCCTTGGTTATCACTTACTCAGAGATATGTTCTAAACAGTTTCTTTACGGTATAAGTGACATCAAGGTGTCATGTTTTTGCGAGAATGGTTTGTTTGCTTTTTCTAGTTTTTATTAAGCCACAGTCAAGATTCATAGTGGCTGGAAATCTCGATTTTTCAATCTTTTCCGGATGTTGCCATAGCAACCGAGACACATATATATAAAATATACAAAAATAGCAAAAATTGAACGACAGGATTTTTAGGGGTTTGGTGTGTTGTACATCCTTAAGTTTTAAATTTCAAATTTTCATATAATGTACTTTTATTGTTGATAATGAGGTACACTAAAAAAGGTTAAATGCAAACTGATATAAAAAAAATCACGATGAAAAAGGACGATATGCAGATACCATTTCTCGATGTTCTTGATTGATTGATTGATTGTATGTTTAATTTCCCTCTCGAAAATTTTTCACTCTTATGGAGAAGTCACCGTATGCCGGTGAAGGGCTTCAAATTTTGACCTTTACTCGGCACTCAGGGCCATTGAACAGTGGGGGATCTTTGTCATGGCAATGCCTGCCGCTGACATGAGGCCTTGGTGTTTAAGATCTCATCCGAGGGACCCGCAACTTTCATTTCAAAGTGCCGAGCGCATGGCGAATGAACAGTTGCTACCCATTTCATCGACAAGATTAGTCGCAGCCGAGATACGAACTCACGATCTCCTGATCACGGAGCAAGCTCGATGTTCTTGAAGAAGGATATGGAGATAACGAACAGTATTCAATATCAAAGTCCATACGAAATTCAAAATAGGAGCAGAGCAAACTAGGACCACCGAAACATCAGAGGTGGGATCAGGTGCGAAGGAGGAGTGAGCATCCCCTGCCGACCGGTCACACCCGCCGTGTGCTCGTTGACATTATCAGGAAATAATGGATTAACAATAAGTATAAAAACGTCAGTCAGCATCTGTCTTAATGATAAATGGTATTTGCTGACAAGGTCACTGTATCGACCATAGAACTTACGAAATGATGACTTTAAAGAAGACTGCTGATATTCTTGTTTTATCAACTTGCTTGTCAATAATTTACCTCGTTTTAGAAATTGTTCATACGTAGAGCATGCTCTTGTGTATCGAATCAACTGAGATATATATACTCCGTATGCAGGTGATGAAGGTATATTGCTGCATAAGTAAGGGAAGTTGACGATAGAAAAGTAAATTCATCACCTTTATCCTATAGTTTGGTTGTAAGATTACCATTAGTGTCTTTTTCAAGTAAAATATCCAAGTATAAAACAGAAGTGTCGGACTCTGTAGTATCTTTTATCTCAAACTCACCATTGGAAATTTCCATTGTTAATTGACAAAAAACGTCGTCGATATATCTTAATGTCGTGTTGAAAGCCACGGCAAGTGATCACTTCTTTTCATGCATAAGATGTTGTATAAATTCTGCTGCATATGAATATAAAAATAAGTCTACTAAAAACAGAGCGCAATGTGTACCCATGGGAATTCCAATAGATTGTTGGAATACCTGGTCTCCAAAAACCACATAGATATTGTCAAACAGAAACCCAAGCATATTCTTGATGTCAACTTCAGAGTACTTATGTGTGCAATCAGGATGTATTTTAACAAAATAAGTTTGCAAATAACCAATGATGAGGTAAATAAATTAACGAACTCCATTTTTATTAAAGTAGCAGCAGCTGTCAATGATATCAAAAAGCCTGGATTTTAATTTATCGTGGGGAATTGTTGTGTATAAAGTTGAAGAGCTGTAAGCTTTTGAACTGTTGATTTTTGTAAAGTCTTGTGATTTCAAATTGTCCAAAAGTTCTTTAGATTATTTTAGTATCCACATCTGATTCACACCACTTTTTGAATATGTAGTTGCACAGTACTCTTAAATTTTTTTTCTTCACTACTGTCAATATCGTTGTGAGGAGTAACGAAAGAGGCTTGGTTGAACATATACTGGAACCTTCAATATATCTTTGTTTGTAAGGATTCTTATGATGTTTCGGAATACAATATATATATAAGGTATATGTAGTTCAAATTAAATTTGGCTCTGTGGAACATACAAAGAATTTAAAACTGACAGGTGATTATGAATTTAGAATGCAATTCATTAATAATGAGCCATACAAACGAAGACATTGTTGTTACCTGCTTTGTCGGCCGGAACCAGTACGTACTGATCGTGTATTCAATCTAATTTTTTTTCACTTCTGGTTTGTTGAACACAGAAGGATAGATGCATTTCATATTGCCCCTCAATGTTTAATACCTGACTTTAACATGGATCTGATACATTTAATCCATTCTGACAAGGTGTCAACGTCTTATATTTCATATCTGGTCCATCGTCTTGCTTAATGTTCAACAGAATCGATAACATTAAGTTGAAGGATCGGGGTTTCCTATAATTAGGACCTTTTAAAATCTAAGGTATAAGGTCACCTGTAATAACGTGTCCAACAGGAGCGAATATAGGGCGAAGAAGAACATGAACACGAAGGAGGATTCTGTTTCAGATAGTCAGTATAAAAGCCATGTAAAGTGTTTTGGTAGTTGAAAAGTTTGAAAGTAATGGTCGATATATATATTGTAGGAAATACAAGTTGTAGTCTTAAACTTGTAATATGGTGGACCTTTTTGTGATTAAGAATATTTTTTATAATAACTGTGTCAATTCCTTTATTGGCATTTAGGCATAATATACTGAAAAAAAAAGAAACACATAATAGCAAAATATGGGAAAATCTTTTGACTATATGGCAGAAAATTATGAAAATTGTGCAGATTTGTATTTTGGTTACTGCACTAAAATCGTTCAAAATACTCAACCATAAAATGTATTGCGTCACGTAGGGGAAATGATGAAAACACGTTCATGTTGATGATGATAATTTTTTGATAAAATGTTGTACTGCAATACGGTGCATTAGAGACATCGTTTTTGCATATTTGCAGTCAGTATAAATTTCTTGCAATCGTGGCATGGCTGACGGAAACTACTGTGGGTTTAGTAATTGAATTCATTATTGTATAAGTGAACATGCTGCTGCAAAGAATGTTTTCAACTTGTCAACTTTGGGTCTGGTTGTCAGAGAGTTAACTAAAGATGTTTCAAACCAACCATGACGGTGATGTTGGCGCGTAACAACATCACGAAACGAAAGGGCTTTTCATCATGCTACCTCGGTTATTGTCAAAGCATAATCACTCAAACTGATATTTATTATGTTTATACAGCAGACATTCATTCTCAATTTTTTAACGTTAATTAACAGAAATTCTCTGCTATAACTTTGGTCGCGAGCTAGGCCACTTTACGTCGATTTTACTCTCAACGCGCACGTTTGCGCGATTTTTTTCAGCATGTTCACACTAGAAATATGTTGCTTGTGTTTATTGAGACTATTTTACAAACATTCACGTGTACCAAACTTGATGGGTTCTGTACATTCTATAAAATTCGAAAATTTATAGGATTCAATTGGGTGTGGGGATTTGTGGGCTTTGGAATAATAAATCCCATCTCAGTCATTAAGACTACAATCGGAAGTATTGAATAATATTGCTATGAAAAAGAAAAAAATGCTCTGGTGAACTCAATGCACTGGAAAATCAAGTTTGTAACTGATGAGAAAGGGAGATTATGAAAATTTTTAGTTTAATTTTTAGGGGGTGTCGACATTGATATCAATATTTCAGGAATTATTACTCAAAATCACACAAGAATTCGGTAGCTTGTTGATTAAGGATGAATTAAATTGTATTGTAACAATGCTGGAAAACATATTTAAAATTGTTTTAATTTAAGTCAAAAGTTTAATATGGGTTTTTATCATTTCAGTATATGAATACTTCAATGGACCTTTTGCTAAAAATATAATGTATATTTATTTCATAATGGCAAGTAACAATTAAGCAGTGATATGGCAATGATTTAAAAAAATCATTTTTCAATTTCCTGTTTATCCCCCATATTAAACTTTCCCGATTAGTTACATATTCATGAAAAGACTGGGAAGTTTCGCTGCATGAAAACATGCCTCGCCCTTCCCTGGACAAGGAATTAGATACCTTTCATGTTCAATAACTCGCATCTTATCTATTAGAACAAAGAAATGTTTATATGAACTTCATTATACAATCTTTTATAAAGAATTTCTTTTATTTTGACTTTTCTATTCATTTGATATGATGCAAGCGCACAAGGAAAAAAAGTGGTCGCACATTATACTAATTTCATATATTGTTCCTTGAAAAAACTTTGACTGATCATGATTTAAGTTCTGTTTTTCCGTATCGTAAAATTATTTTTAAATATTCATCTCCAAAACGCCACCTCGCCTGTCGTTAATTTGCCATATTATTCCCAAGAAAGTTATAATTTCCTTGTAGAATTTTGATTAAAAATAATTTATTTGTGTTGGTTTTATAAAAAATTGAAATCAAAATAATATAAACTGTCCTTTTGATGAATCAATGACACTTTCCTTAGTTTTTTCCAACGTCCGCAATAAACACAATGCGGATGTCTGAGAATACATTTGTATCAATTGTATTTTTCGCAGCTGTCCGCGCTTAATTGAGCGAGGACGCCCGAGAAAACATTGGATTAAAAAAAACTATACTTTACAATGCATATCAATCGACTTTTTATTCATTCAACCGTTCCCTATGTAATTCCTTATAAAGACATGTCGATTTTATCTTATATGCACCTCACAAGCAAGTCCTAACGCCTTTTCTTTCTTTCTTTTTTGATGGTCGAAGTGAGTGAAAAAATCAGCAATATTATATATTATTATATCCTTCGCTTGAAAAGCGGGATGGAGTATAGTGATCGGGATGTCCGTCCGTCCGTCTGTTACGCTTTGAGTTATCCATCTCTATCCGCAAATCCTCATATATAAAAAGATGTGTTTGTGAATCAGCTATGCCCCTGTATGGCAACATAGCAAAGATTAAACTTTTCTTAAATGCAATTTAGATATATTGTTACCCAAAGAAGGGTTTTCTCACAAGAAATACAACTACAAAATAGGAAAGCCCTAGCACCACTTGTTCAAAAAAAGGTTATGGAAATAACGAACAGTATTCAATCTCAAAGTCCATTAAACAAATATACAAAATAAGAGCAGAGCAAACACGGACCTCCGAATCATCAGAGGTGGGATCAGGTGCCGTGGAGGAGTGAGCATCCCCTGCCGACCGGTCACACCCGCCGTGTGCTCGTTGTAAAGTAATGTCTAGGGATACGTTTTGGAAAGGTAGGTCAAACTCAAAGGTCAAAGTTGATGATTTCTTAAGAAAATGTTTAATGTAACAAAGATTACATAGGTGAAGTATGAATACCCTAGCCCTTACCGTTCAAAAGTTATGGCCAAAAAAAGTACGGAAAACTCGAAGGTCAAGGTCGAAAAGTCAAGGATTTAGTATCCAATGAAAGGTAATGCCAAAAACTACATATTTGAAGTATGAGAGTACTAGTATCTACCGTTTAAAAGTTATGGCCAAAGTAAAAATTTGGCATTTCTGTGTGAAATGGGACAAACTCCAAGGTAAAGGTCAAAAGGTCAAATTTAGTGGTACCAAAAGTGAGGTCTTGTCACAAAGAATACGCATATTAAATATGAAGGTCATAGCTCCAATAAATGAAAAGTTAAGGTAAAGGTTAAGGTTTTTGCGGACAAACAAACCGCCAGATAGACAGACGGACATACAGACAAACACGATAAAACTATATACCCCCGAATCTTCGATTACGGGGACATAAAAAAGAAACGGTCTTCAATTAACTTTTCATATTAATATATCATAAAGAAGACGTTACAACAATGAAAATGATTGTTCTGATTTTCATATTAAATTCTCAGAAAAATATACTCAGAACTGAGTAAAAGGGTTGAGTAAAATAAGAATAAAGGTAGAACCTATGTCGGAGAAGTCTTTGTTTCAAGATTTTCACACTTTTCAAAATGACTAATTAGTACTTGCTTATCAATCAGTTAAGATATCATGATATGTTTCCTTTTTTTTAAATCTAAAACAGGCTGTGAAACTTGGTATGGTATTTAAATACTGCGACATCACATTTTCAAACATTTTTAGGGGTACTTGTTATAAAGGGTATATGAAAATCACATAAATACTTCTTCAAATATAGTCCTTTAAAAACTTTTTAACTGAATAATATTAAACAATATTTTATCAAGAATAATTTCTTTTTTATTCAATTTACATAAAAGATACGTCCACCATTAAATAAAAAAAAGTCTTTGTCACAATGTTTTCAATCTTCAATTCAATGAAGAACAGCTTAATGATTACAAAAAAATAAAATATATACCTTTCCCCTCTTACTTATGAAAGATAGGCTACATACCGATACTCATATTCTTGACCTTTTTCCACTTACAAGGGATTTAATAATTAAATGACTGTTTGGGGTTACTTTCAAATTAAATATTTATCAGAAATTGTACTTTTATTATTAATTATTTCTATTTATTTTTTTTATTTAACGTAATGTTCTTCCTTTTTTGGAGGGGGGGGGGGGGTAAAAATCTCCTCCTCTTTCATTGTCAAATAGGATTTGCAAAACCTAAACAAACTAAAAATTGAAATGACGGAAAATTTTATTTTTCCTATCTGCTTCGTACTTGGATATTTTACTTGAAAAAGACACAAATGGTAATCTAACAACCAAGCTATATGATAAACTTGATGACTTTAACTTTTCTATCGTCAACTTCCCTTACTTACGCAGCAATATACCTTCATCACCTGCATACGGAGTATTTATATCTCAGTTGATTCTATATGCAAGAGCATGCTCTACGTATGAACAATTCCTTAAACGATGTAAATTATTGACAAGCAAGTTGATGAAACAAGAATATCAACAGTCTCGTTTAAAGTCATCATTTCGTAAATTCCATGGTCGTTACAATGACCTTGTCAGCAAATACAATTTATTCTTGAATGAAATGCTGACTGACGTTTTTGATACCAATTGTTAGTCCATTATTTATACACTGAATTGACCAGGGATTTTTTCCGTTATTTCTTTATTATGACAACGAGCACACGGCGGGTGTGACCGGTCGGCAGGGGATGCTCACTCCTCCATGGCACGTGATCCCACCTCTGATGTTTCGGAGGTCCGTGTTTGCTCTGCTCTCATTTTTTATATTGTTTAATGGACGTTGAGATTGAATACTGTTCGTTATTTCCATATCCTTCATTTAAGAGTATATTTAAATCTGATTTCTGCATGGTTTTATTTCTAAAAACAAGTGGAATATCATTCTTTAAGCAAACATTATAAGGAGGAATATTAAAAAGAATTCTTATTTACCTGACAATTAAAAAATCTCTTTTCAAACAGAATTTTAGCATTGAAAGACCACGTGAATTTCTGGTTGTAAAAATTAGTTTCGCTGTACAAAAATATCAAAGAGTGTATATTTTGTATCACTTTAAAGGGGGTCATTTTTCAATGGGGGTCATTATTTTATAGGACTAACATATAAAATAATGACCCCCTAGGACCTTCTTTCTACAAAAAATGATTTTTTTCTACGGGTAGGGGTCATTTTTTGCCGTTGAAAAATGAGCCCCCGGTCATTATTCGATGGGGGTCATTATTCGTCTTTACACCGGCATCTCTGACCTGCAGTTTAGCATTTTTGTTCACTTTTATAAATTTTGTTTTGTTTGTTTAATTTAGCCTACATACTTATCTACTTGACTTTTCTTTCTTTTAAACAACAATCATCTCTAGATAAATTAATATACAAAGTATCTATTTTCATCGCGATCGTGATGATGTACGCCTTTTACTATATTACGACTGTTAATATTTTTATGTGCAGCAATGTTGTTTGAGTACAGGTGTGAGATTTTTAAAACGATAAAGAAATGGACAATATATGATACGTAACTATGCTTAATATGAACTTTCATTTCTACACGAAATTTCTCCTACTGTTTTTTTTTTTTTTTTTTTTTTGGGGGGGGGGAGGAAACTATTTAATAATCAACAGGAGAAACGTTATCGATTTAGGTAACATAGCCAAATAAAATATCACAAATGAAATATTTACGTCCTATAAATTGTCATCTTTTATTTATTTATTTATATTTATCTTTTGTTATTGATAATGAATAGCGATTCGACATACAACTGCAATTAATGTTTTTTGTGTGTGTGTAACGTGTCGAGCGGAATATATAAATAGCAATCGGGGGTCGTACCTTGTTGATTCAAGGTTTTGGGGGATGATTTCCAATATAATATAATTTTTCTTAATAAATGATTGACAAATGATTACAAAGGCCTGTAAAATATACAAATAAATGGCCAACCTTATCTAGGTTAATAATCACGTTAATATTTAATAGTAAATCAAATAATTACAAATGATTAAGCAAATGGCAGTGGGTAGACTATTTCTAATGCTGGCCAACCTCGGGCTGACGCTTGTACTGCAGCCTTATTCAGGACACAGTCAGTACAAGTGACAGCCCTTCAACTGCTGTGCACACTGCTAGCCTTATTCAGGCAGACACACTGTACACAACAGCCTGGTTGCCAGACAGGTCAACAAGCTTTATCACAAGTGTGGTGGCTAACCTCCGTTCCTGGTTAGCCTCTGAGTGGCTTGCCACTCGAAAACACAACAGCATTTGTTTATTAATAATCTTTGTAGACTAGACCTTACTTCTTTCAGGTCGACCTCTTATATAAGCTGACTTTATTTCTTGCAAGTCTCACTTACCACTGTTATGTTCGCACACGATCTTGTTTGTCTCACAGCTGGAACTCGAATGAACGCTTGATACTGCGATTCAGGCTTTATATACTTTTTAAAGCGGATGTTTACGTCCACATCCTAATCACCGAACCCGAATGATTACAATACAAATTTCCGGAATATTACACTACCCACGCCTCCGATGACATGCGTCCCGCATGCAAACTCAAAAGATCAACATTTTTTTTATTTATTATTTATTCATTTATCTTGTGTTTCTCTTTTCTTTTAAACAACATAACTGTATTTAGATGGCTGACCAAAATAGCCAACAACACAAGAGCAGCAATAAAAGTAGTAACCACTGAATAACACTACCTGTGTTAAATGTAAGTTTCAATTAAATTACATGAATATGTCACTTGTAAATGAGTCTTTCCTTTGTTACGACCTTGATATCTGCCTCTCCTTCACGATACTTCTTTGTCGTTTTTGTCATAACTTCTCTCTTCTTTGGGGATGTTTGTGTATAAGCGTCAACTCTGTTACTTTGTACGGGTGTTACTCCTGGTATGTCAACCTGGATTGAAAAATCCATACAAGTGGTCTTCTTTGGAACAGGGATCCCCTCCAAACTTGGTCGTTTTCTAGTGAATGGCAATGTTGGCTGTGTCTTCTTACGGAAAACTCTTCCTTCTAACAAATTGCCTTCTATCTTCTCTCGATCCTCTTTCTCTTTCTGCTCATCAATATCATCTTCTTCATCACTTGAGTTACTACTCGATGAGTTGGCAGAGGAAATCTCGCCTATAACTTCACCAGGGTCCTGGTCCAACCAATCTTCGTTTGCGCCTTCATCTTTGTTTTCGTCACCAAACGAGCAACCTGCCTTCTCCGGATCCTTATTTTGTTCTTTTGGGCCCAGTTTAATGGGTTCATCATTTGGTCCCAATCCAGGGTGACATCTTTTGACGTGTCTTTTGAGGTTAAGTTCCCTACTGTTTGTGAAGTCACATATGGGACATTCAAAATGCCTCATGGCACAAATCATTATGTGCCTCTTAAATTCGTCCTCTGTCCATGCAGGCTCCGAACACATTGGACACCGCCGATATTCTTTTCGTGTGGTCGTCTTAGTCTTAGCCATCACTACAAAAATATACAAACATAAAAACAATACAAGTTTCCTAATAATTTTTTTTTTACATGCGTACAACAGAGATAATTAAAAATCTGTCTCATAATCATGTAACCAACTGGGAGGTTTACGATGTCTGCTAGGGCGATGGGACACTGGGAGTTCATCATTAACGCTTTCGTCAACATCATCACTCATAGGACCAGTGTCCTCAAGAGTTTCATTCGTTGACAACGGCTCGTTGTTGTCCCCTGATAAAGTCTGCGCATACTTTTTCCGCATTCTGCCAACATGAATCACCTGATCTGATCCTCTTGGACCACAGTTGACCAGACATGTCAGGTCAGACATTTGTTTAACCACCTTAAATGGACCTCGCCAATAACTTGTGAACTTTGGTGAAGTACCTGGTTTTCTTCTTGGGAAGAAAACATAAACCTCTTCACCCGCTTCGAAATTATGCCATTTCAATTTTCGGTCATGGTAATGTTTCTGCCTGACCATTGCCTGAGTCATCCTTGTTCTCACGAATTTATGAGCGTTTTCCAGGCGTTCTTGTAGATACCATGCCCATTTATTGCTTGGCACCTCTTTTATGGATGGAGGCATCTCGTACATTAAATCCAATGGCGTCGACACCTCTCTCCCAAACATCATCATATTTGGTGTCATCCCTGTTGTCTCATGTACCGAGCTTCGATAAGCCATCATCACAAAAGGAAGATGGACATCCCAATCAGTGTGGTGCTCGTTAACAAAACCGCTTAACATTGTAGTTAACGTTCTGTTGAACCGCTCCACCATTCCGTCCGACTGTGGGTGGTACGGAGTGGTGTGGGTTTTCTGTATGTTCAACAGTCTGCACATTTCCTTAAAAAGATTGCTTTCATACTGCGGACCCTGATCAGAATGTATGGTGGCTGGTACTCCAAATCGGGAAACGACTTCTTCAACAATCTTTGTTGCGACGGTTTCTGCCTCCATGTTTGGCAATGAAAATGCTTCCGTCCACTTTGTAAAGTAGTCTGCCACAACAAGGATATACTTATTCCCATTTGATGTCATTGGCAGTTCACCTAACAGATCCGTCGCTAGTCTTTCCATTGGATACCTTGTGAAGACTAAATGCATCGGAGCTTTGTTGTTTTGTCTAGGTGCTTTTCTCTTGGTTCACACTTCATAGCCGCAAACATAAGAATGAACATTCCTTTGGAGGCCTAGCCATTAGTAAGATCGGCGGATTCTTGCAAGTGTCTTGTGAATACAAAGATCGCCCGCTGTCCTCGAGTCATGGTAATGTTTCAAAACATTCCATCGCTCCTGCTTCGGGACAATGGCTTGCAAAGTATCCTGCTTTGTAACAAGATCTGACCACCTTCTATACAACATTCCATTGTCAATGACCAGTCGGTCCCACTGAGAGCAAAGAGATTTCACAAAAACAGATTGGGACGCAATCTCATCATTTTTCGGTTGCTTTCTCCTTTCGAGCCAAACTTTTACCTTTTTGATATCCTCATCTTCATCTTGAAGACATTTCAAAGGCTTTTCTAGGATCAACTTGTCTTGGGCCTCAAGTTTGTTTGTGGTTTGGTCAGTCAATTCATTATGGCTGACTTTACACTGCTTGCATGGCAATCTACTCAGACCATCCGCATTACCATGTAGTCTACCTGGCCGATGTTCTATTGTGAAGTCATATGTGGATAACACGTCCATCCACCTAGCAAGCTGTCCTTCGGGGTCCTTAAAGTTCATCAACCATCTAAGGGCGCTATGGTCTGTCCTTACCGTAAATTGTCTGCCGTATAGGTAATGTCTAAGATACTTGATGAAGTGTACAACAGCCAGAAGCTCTTTTCGGGTAACGCAATACTTTCTTTCGGATTTAGAAAGGCTTCTGCTGGCAAAGGCAATTGGTCGTTCAACACCATCTTTTATCTGTGACAATACTGCACCAATTGCATATTGACTGGCATCAGTATCTAGGATGAATCTCTCATTAAAATCTGGATGGGCCAAGACAGGAGTTGTTGATAGCTGTTTTCGAAGATTGTCAAATGATACCTGGCATTCATCAGACCATTTGAAATTAATACCTTTCTTTGTCAGATCATGCAATGGCTTGGCAATATTGGCAAAGTTTTTGACAAATCGCCTATAATAACTGCAGAATCCTAAAAATGATCTTAACTCTGATACATTTGAGGGTACCTGCCATGTCTGAACGACCTTAATTTTATCAGGGTGCGTAGCAATCCCCTTCTCAGATACGACGTGTCCCAAATATTCTGCTTCTGTTGAAAATAGAGTGCATTTGCGAGGCTTGAGCTTTAGTCCCGCAGCTAACAATCGATCAAACACTTGTGTGAGATTTGAAATCATGTCTCCTACCGTTTTTCCAACAACAATGATGTCGTCCAGGTATACAAGGCATATCTGCCATTGCAGACCTCTTAGCACAAGCTCCATGAGACGCTCAAACGTCGCAGGGGCGTTACAAAGCCCAAAGGGCATAACTTTAAAACTATAAAGCCCTTTTCTGGTTGCAAATGCAGTCTTGGGTCGATCTTTTTCTGCAACTTCCACTTGCCAATACCCGGCATTTAAGTCTAACGTGGAATAATATTTGGCACCCGATAACTGACCTAGGGAGTCATCTATCCTAGGAAGAGGATAAGCATCTTTGACAGTTGCATCATTTAGCTTCCTGTAGTCAATGCAGAACCTAGTCGTTCCATCCTTTTTCTTAACCAATACAACTGGAGACGACCAGGGACTGGTGCACTCTTCTATGATTCCTCTTTCTAGCATGTCGTCAACATGACGGTCTGCCTCTTCCTGCATATGTACTGGCAATCGTCTTGGATGCTGCTTAATGGGAGCATTCGTACCAGTATCGATAGTATGTTCCGTCATCTTGGTTTGACCAAGGTCAGCATCAGTCGCAGCAAATAGACTCGAATACTTTCTTAACAGTCCTCTTACTGCCTTGGCATCCTTTGTGGTCAATTCCTTGACTGACCGCTGATACAAGTCCTGTACATGAGAAGGCAGCTCTCCTATCTTATTAATGTGACTGCTCTTTTCATACACATTGTCGACAGCCGACAGAGTGGCAACAAAAGTACCTCTATACAAATTCTTTGTTTCAGTAGATAAATTCATAAGTCTGACTGGAGTGACTTTGCTACCTCTGATTAAGGTCCTGGCTACCAAACCGCGATCTGATTCTATAAAACGATCTGACGGTTCAATAACACCAAGGTTTGGCACTTTCTCATACACAGGTGCAACAACATCACAAATGGCAATTGTTTCACTACATGGAGGGATTGTGATATTGGCTGCTAAGGTAACCCTACAGCAACCTATTTTCCCTTCGAATGACAATTTTACTCTCTTACTTCCTATCAGCATAGAAGAATTTGGCAAATCAAGCGAGCAATTGTTAGTGGTAAGAAAATCAAGCCCTAATATGCCATCAATACCAACATCAATTACTGTAAATTTCTGATTGATTGTCAGGGCAGACAACAGGAAAGAAATTGAGATAGAACCTTCTACATTCATTGCAGTCCCATCTGCCGTAAGAACGTCCTGGTTGACCTTGTCAAGAACTGGCTTTGTATCACCCATCACAGAATACAATGTTGATGGTGAAATGATGCTAACGGTTGCCCCAGTGTCGATTAAAAACTTCACTTTACTACCATTTATCGTAGCATCAACAAATATACCGGCTTCCCCGGCCTTCCGACTTACACCAGTTCTACTTGCATCTTTGTCTGCCCCTTTTCCTTGCCTTGGAAAAGAGGTAAGCTTTTCCTTCTCTTTTAACCTTAACTTCTTCTGCATATTTTGATAAGAGTAACAATCTTTCTTCATGTGGCCCTTCTTCTTGCAAAAGTTGCAAATTATGTTTGACGATGTACGCTTCGTAGATTTTGAGCTCTGAACTGCCATCTTGATTGATTTCATTTCCTCTTGCATGTCACGTACTACCTTCAACAGCGTGGTTACGGTGTCTTTGTCTGATTCCAATGGCTGGTTGGCCTCTCTCAAATAACCTTTATCTTCCTGGAGACGTCTTTCAGCAGAATTAAATGCATCTAACTCCACAGCATGACGTATCGCATCATTCAGGTCAACAGGCCTTGCTTGTTTGATGCGGATCCTCATGTTGCTGTCCTTCAATGCATCAATAAATTGCTCTTTCGCAAGGGTTTCTCTGACATCTATCGGGGCAGTAGGATATGCGAGGTTGGCCAGCCTGCGTACATCCTGCCCAAGTTCTGGCAATGTTTCAGAAGCCCGCTGTCTCCTTTCTCGTAATTGTGCCCTGTACAGCTCTGTTTGGTTAGGTGGCAGAAATCGCTCTTCCAATGACCGGGATAATAACCTGTAGTTACATTTTTCTCCTTCTGGAAGACTGCCCAGCACCGCCTGTGCCCGACCTCGTAGGGAAACAGCTAAGTGCATGCCTTTCTCAGAGGTTGACCAACCATTCAATTCAGCACATACATCAAAATGAGATTTGAAGTCTAGCCATGAGGTAGTACCATCAAACTTATCTGGCTTTACATGGTTACCTTTATGTTGATTACTGTTTGCCCTTACATCAGGTCTGCGTGTTGTAATATTTGTAAACAGAGGGTCATCCTGCCTATATCTATCATAAGGTGTACTTGTTAAGGAAAACCTATCTGGAGGCTTGTCATCTGACCTACCTAAGCTAATGCGGCTCTCAGGCTCTCTTCTTTCTGATATATCAGTAGGCAGAGTGGTCGTCCTAACTAATTTAGGTTTCGCACCCATTGCCTCATAATAATCATCTTCTAAGGTTGTCCGCCTGCTTTCAGGTAGACCTGAATCTTTAGCGGTCTTCATTTTATCTTCATCAAAGCTTGCCTGAAGTCTACTTAGCTCTCTTTCGATTTTAGTAAGGTCATCCATACTACTCATACTAACATATACGATTATTGGTAGCTACTAAAGTTAACAAGCAAATTTCTTAAATAAAATCAAGTACCCCAAAATCCCACCGCTGCCACCAAATTTTGTAACGTGTCGAGCGGAATATATAAATAGCAATCGGGGGTCGTACCTTGTTGATTCAAGGTTTTGGGGGATGATTTCCAATATAATATAATTTTTCTTAATAAATGATTGACAAATGATTGATTATAAAGGCCTGCAAAATATACAAATAAATGGCCAACCTTATCTAGGTTAATAATCACGTTAATATTTAACAGTAAATCAAATAATTACAAATGATTAAGCAAATGGCAGTGGGTAGACTATTTCTAATGCTGGCCAACCTCGGGCTGACGCTTGTACTGCAGCCTTATTCAGGACACAGTCAGTACAAGTGACAGCCCTTCAACTGCTGTGCACACTGCTAGCCTTATTCAGGCAGACACACTGTACACAACAGCCTGGTTGCCAGACAGGTCAACAAGCTTTATCACAAGTGTGGTGGCTAACCTCCGTTCCTGGTTAGCCTCTGAGTGGCTTGCCACTCGAAAACACAACAGCATTTGTTTATTAATAATCTTTGTAGACTAGACCTTACTTCTTTCAGGTCAACCTCTTAAGTAAGCTGACTTTATTTCTTGCAAGTCTCACTTACCACTGTTATGTTCGCACACGATCTTGTTAGTCTCACAGCTGGAACTCGAATGAACGCTCGCTACTGCGATTCAGGCTTTATATACTTTTTAAAGCGGATGTTTACGTCCACATCCTAATCACCGAACCCGAATGATTACAATACAAATTTCCGGAATATTACATGTGTGTGTGTGGGGGGGGGGGGTCAAGGCAAAAGTAGCTGGCCCGTAGGAAGCAATCAATTAGAGGGCACAACCATATTTTTTTCATTAGTTAGTGTCCTATTAACAACCAAAATTTCCTTGACAAGCAAAAGAAAAGGAGGGGGTAACAGGCGCTTTCACTGAGGGGGCTCGAGCATATAGTAGTAAATGTTTTATATAATATTGTAACCTATTTCTTATCGTAAACTGTATGCTAGCTATCCATAAGTATTTTATATATCGGCAAAATATTAAGATATATAGCATATACGGCAATTTGGAGTGAAAAACTTAAGTCTGTTAAATCAGTGAAAATGATACACAAACATATATGTTTGAAAATGTTCTTATATATCCGGTAGGCCTAACATGTTTTGTCCCCTGTCATCTACTTACATTTGTAATAATTTTTCCGTACTCCTGCCCTTGAGATTAATAAGAAAAAAAACATATGAAATTGAAATTGTGTCACGTCGTTGGTAAACAATGGAAATGATTAAACTGATAAATAATTGAATTCACGGATTACATGCTTTATTTTGAGTGAATTGTTGATTAAATCATTTCTTTTTTTTTTGGCAATTCAGGCATCCGAAAATAATGACGTCGCACCAACGTTATATAACGTCGTGAAGAAAAATATCATTTTTTTGATCGAAAATTGTAAAACTCTAAAGTTTTTTTTGCAAGAAATTGAGCGAGAACACATATTATTTTTTTTTAATAGATCGATTCGAAATTAGCTTCACATTCATTGTATCGAGTAATATAAAATTCGTCTGCTTCGTTTTTATGTTATGACCATGGTTTTGAAATGCGTATACCAGCTTAAAAGGCGTATTTCACTATATATTTCATTGAAAAAGCGTCAGGTGCCTGTTCTCATCAACATTAGCGCATTTCAATTACGATTACAATTTAACCTCTCAGACGAATCTCAAATAAATCTCAGAAGGAAAAATTTAAAACGAGAGGAGTTAGCTGACAAATTTTAAGCCTATGTTTTCAGGCAAACAATAAACCCGCGATCTACCTTAAAGCTGAACACGTTTCATAAATAGCCACTGTCAGACGGGTATATAAGCCGTCCGATTTTGTTACACTCGGTTGCACATTCGAAACTCGTGTCCGACATGTAGTACTCCTTGCGTGGTCTTAGATTTTTTGCGTTTTTTCCTTGTTTTTATGTGCATTTTCTGCTTGTATATAATGTATTGACCTTTATTCTTCATGATACTATTGTCCTTTTTTGCAAAAAATACGTTAAATTTGATAATTTCATCTCGACCGAGTTGCACAGCTGTGTAAGATGTACGTCTACACTCGTCAGATCTCTATAGCAAACTACATTGAACCGATAAGCTATCTTCTCCTTATATATGGGCTGTGGGGAACGCTTTGTACAACGAGAAATATGGCGGCCTATGCCTATTTATGAAGAGTGTTCAGCTTTAAGTTGTTGATCCCTTTAAGACTTGCTCGCGAAAACTAATTGCTTCGAACTTGCTTATCCCTGGTAAATCGCGAAATAAAGTCGTCGATAGATTGTTGGAATACCTGGTCTCCAAAAACCACATAAATATTGTCAATTAGAAACTCAAGCATCTTCGTGATGTCAACTTCAGAGTACTTATGTGTGCAATCAGAATCTGTTTTAACAAAATAATTTTGCAAATGACCAATCACGAGGTAAGTAAATTTACGAGTTCCATTTTTATTGAAGCAGCAGCTTTCAATGATATCAAAAACCTGGTTATTTCCATATCCTTACCGTATAAGTGGAAATTTTAGCGAGACGCAAATTTAGCAATTAGTCCTTAAAACTGGTAATATATCTTTAGCGAAATGCTATTTTAGCGATTTCAAAATGTCATTTTGAATTTAGAAAATGGTCCGTAACGTGGCACCGGAAGAGAGTTTCCAAAAAATCTTTCGGATATAACTTCAGATAACAACAGTTTTATAGGTTTAATCTATTATTTGACGTCAGTAACAAAGTAGGTGTAAAAACTTTTTCTCCTTTCACTTTTTGCAGAAAATACAGACAATAAAAGACAAAACCCTTCAAATACTATATTAACAAAACACGCAAAATTTATGTACAAATCACATAATTTTTTTAGGTAAGTAGCTTTTATTATACCATCCGCTTGAAACGTGGGAGGACATACTGTAATCCAATGTTTTCCAAAAAAACCCTTGAAAATCCCAGATTCTAAGTGTGTATGAGAGGGTTAAGGAAGGTGTGTGAAAGTGTGATGGTGTTTGTGTGTGAGGGTGTGAGGGTGTATATGTGATAGGGTGTGTGAGTGTGTGTGTGGCCTGTTTCTAAATAAGTGTTGTGTAAGTATGTTTACATATAAATAAAACGAAGAATAATTAATAAACGATAGCTATTTATTAAGTGAATAAATAACCCACCAAATATATGAGTTACCGGGTCTCACAGTAGTCGATACGTCCGTAAGGTCGGGAGGGTAACTACTGAAAACTAATTACTTGCTATTTATATACATTAAACGACCCCAATCCCGATCATAAATATATCGTCTATCACTATATTCCTCCCCCTAATTGAAAGGCTATGAATATAAAAGGATAAAAATCTATACGTCTTTTAAAATATAAAAAACAGATAAAGTTTTTATATTTTTGAAGAAGAATATTGCCGAAATAAAAGCTTTTTTTTATTTATTACACACAAACTATGAAATACGTTATATTTCCATTAGGGAACTCTTAAGAATTAGAGGCGCGTTTGGTCGTCTGACTGGGACATCATGGCGTTGCGGATAATACAAAACATGCCAGTTTCAATCCAATTTTAAATGTTTAGTGCATTTGTCATTCTAACCAAAGAATAGAAGAACTAAAAGACATATGAAAGAGAGCAAAAACCGTAACTTTATTGTCCATTTATAAAAGATACGACATTTCCGAGGTATGTGTATTGTCTTTAAATGTACCATTACGATAAATAGATACATACAATCACCAAAAAATGAAAATTAATTTCCTTGTCATCTCTACTATTGATTTAAATAAAGCCCACAACAATAAAATATTTCATATGCATTTTCTAAGCATCTGTTCATTGACATTCAACATGTTGTTTACATGTTTATGTTACGTTTGTCCCAGAAATCCCGCGAGATTTGTACATTTTCCGACTTTTTCACAAAAGAGCGCACTAAGAACTATAACTCTTCAATAGTGGAAATAGAACGTATTGGCAACAATCAGACGATCTGACTGTTTATCGGTACTGTCAATGTGCAATAAATAATAATAAAATACACGTATGTTTTAAAACTTAAATGATACTTTTAATGATGAACTTCAAAACTTTTGCATAAAATATTGTAAAATCTTGTTGATATCAGACTTTTCGCCACTTTTCTTTATTTTAAATCTCTCTGAGATTTTAATGAAGCCTAGATACATATAATTATTAATTCTAAAAACGATATTTTTAAAATTAGATAAATTGCCTAATTTAGACATAGAACAGAAGACGAGCAAATTGATGTAAATAAGACTCCACATCTTTTGAACGAATTAAAAGACCAAATAAATGGCAGTACCTAGTCACTGTGTGCAATTGTGCAAAACATATTCACAATATCTTTTTATACTGTGTTCTGCTGTATATAGAATATATTTAGAATGAATCTGTTTTCCAAACTGTAATGTCCTAAAAATTTGTAAATTACATATGTACAATAAAATAAAGTATATTAACAAAATGAAGTATCATAAAGAGAATCGTTGCCCGCGTGGCGCAGTGGTTAGAGCGTCTGCCTCTAGAGTCGCGAAGTAAGTAGTCAATCCTTACGTCGCGGGTTCGAATCCCACTGTGGGACGTGGAGACCGGTCCTTCAAATGAGACCGTATAAACCGAGGCCCCGTGTCGCAGTAGGTGCTGGCACGAAAAAGATCCCTCACTGCTCAAAGGCCCTGAGTGCCGACCATAGGACAAAATTTGTAGCCCTCCACCGGCAAGTGGTGGCGTCTCCATATGAGTGAAAAATTCTTGAGAGGGACGTTAAACAACATACAGTCAATCAATCATAACCATAATCAACCTTTATATTAGCTTTCTCTTAGAATAATCTGAGAAATTGTTGCAAAACAATAAAATCAAAGTATCCGACTCTATTATCTGCCAATCGCCAGATAATCCTCCACTACCACATAAAACAAAATTTTATTTCATTAATAAGTTCTTATAGAAATTGGAAAAGTAGTATTTATACATCTTTGATCATTTTAAGGTCTCATACATTTTGAATCTTGTGTGTGGCTGAGGTCATGGTTTGTTAGATCGAGCTGAGGAATGGCCTCAGTTGATAATTGAAACTCCCTTGTTGACCCTCGCTTTAATACATATACGTAAGGATTATAATTTTTTTTTTTAAAAAGTAACTCGCAAAAATTTATAATTGCCTGGTCGAGAGTTTGAGGATCTTTATCAAGAGTGACCAGTACAGCCTATTTCTCTGTGCAACCTCGAAGAAAGACATCAACAGTGATGGTGTTTTTGAAGAAATTCAGGAGTGTCTGGGTAACCTTAAGTTGCAAGTTCTCCAATGCGCTCAGCAAATCCTTTTTTTGTTTCTCCTGGATTCTGCTTAACCTCTTCTAGTTGTCTTCGAATAATGTGTGAATGGTCTTTTCTATCAAAACGTTCTTTCAATTTCTGACAGAGCAATTTGTAATCTTGTCGTAGGTTCTCTGGTCTTGAACGATAAAACTTTAATGCTTTTTATCTTAAAAACTCAATCAGCTTATCTAATTTTCCGAGTCGTCCCATTTGTATTTTTTGGCAATGTGATCAAATTGGGTGAAGTATAGCCTCTATGCTGATGTAACATCGTATGTAGCAAATTTGGGGGGTGTTGGACTGGAAACTGTGCATTTCTTCTCTTCAGGTTTTTCGACATCAAATTTTTTCTTAAGACTATAAATACTTTGTGGGTCAATTTCCTTTTCATCTTGATTGTAAACATTGATGTTCTTACTTTGATCTCATCTGATTTAGTTCTTTTTCTCTTTTTACAATCTCTCTCTCTTCCTCTCTCTTCTTATCCATTTCTTTCATTTTTGATCTTAAACGTTCTTCCCTTTCTGCACGCTGTTGCTCTTCTAATGCTTTTACTTTTTGTTTCTGCTCCTCAAATCTCTCATACTGCTCATTCAGTTCTTGTTCTCTCAAATTCACTTTCTTTTGTAGCTCTTCAAATATGTCATCATATTTCTTTCTATTTACCACCAAACTTCTCTGTATTATTGACACTTTCTCTTCACTATTCTCAAGACGGACAGTTTTTCTCTTGTATCAATTAATTTTTTTCTCTTACACGTGTATTTCTTTCTCTTTCTCCATGATCTCATTCTGAATGGAGCCCTTAATTATTGTCCAGATCCTGGGTTTCTGATTGAACTCGGTGAAATGAAAGTGTTTACCAAAAAACCGGAAGTGCATACATTCATATTTCTGAGCATATTTTTTAATCAAACTCTCTGAAAACGCATAAAATTATTGTTTTCACATTATTTTAATACAAATGACCATTTAAAACTTTTCAAGGATTATTTTCAAACCAGTTTTTGTTTTACGACTTATGCGCGTCATCATGCGCAGAAGGCGCGAATTTTTAAACCCGCGACCCCCCTTAAATGATGTATTTGACTAAATCATAAGATACCCTGACGAAATAATCATGCATTTGTATGAGATGCAAAAAAAAAAAAATGTAGGCTAAGAAAATTACAATCTGATTAAAATCATATCCTCGATCCGCTCCTTTGTTTTTATTGTCGCTACACAAGGCCTCGTGTAGCGACGATAAAAAACAAAGAAGCTGATCGATGATCGGATATAAATCAGATTGCAAAAATAAAAAAATGAAAAATGAAAATGTTGAAAAATAATGACAAATTATTATATACCTAATGTGTATCACCCAATTTTACTGTTGAATTTACGCTATCACGTGACGTCGTGATCCGGATCACCAACATGTTGTATTCTGAATCCATATCACCACTCTCTGAAACTGATGACGTAGTACGCAGAAATATGACGTTATTTTTCTTACGCGTTAAAAAGTCCCTTGTTATAATACTTTGATTAATCGGTTAATATTATCCAATTTATCTCTAAAGGTTTATTTTAATATATTTAGCCAGTTATAAGGGGGTATATAATAAATTCATCATTTTAAAAGTAACTTAGGTTTGCCACAATCACGAGCTCTAAGTTCTAACTCCTTTCCGATCGACTTATCTGAATCTCAACACCAAAAGTTTCAGCTTAGGTTCAGCAATCGTCCGATCGCTTCTGGGGCTGTAGTCCGGAACTTGTGGAAAGGCGATGATAACCCTCAGAAAGCTTGACTATACTTGTCCCATCTGGATCGTAAGCTCACTCAGCTACGTCCTCATACTTCACCAACGTCATAACGCTACAATTTACAGGACTGATAAGTTTTCCAAAAAGACAACACTTCATGATGTAATATTTAGATAAAGCATAAATGAAATATGTCTGTCTAAATAGTTCAACAAGTTATGATAAAAAGCATTCATTGTATTGTAATTTCAAAACAATATGGCGACCACTTCCGGCTGTCACTTCCGCCCAATACATTGAAAGAATTCGCCAAAAAAATATCGAGCACAAAAATACACCTAAAGAAACACTCAAAGGTGACACAAATAAAGTGATACAATATTCTATCGACAGTAAAAGAACTGGGTATTTAAACAGGTCTGGACGATTTCTAAATATGGAAGTCAAGAACGATAACCGAAAGTTGCTATAAATGTACATCAAGTACACGTAATTGTTTTTCTGTCCAACCAGACAACAGCATTTTTACACACCCCAAAACATATTTTAAAAGAACAAAAAGATAACACGTGCTTTTGTTTTTTTCCTCAAAAAGATTTTTTTAACAAAAAATCTGTAGAAGTAAGATGAAAACTTTTGAAGAGTAAGGTATTTCCCACATTTTGATCATGAACAACCTTGACATTTTTTTCTCGGTAAAGAAAAAAAAACAATGCACGATAGAATGTTATTGTTTACAGAGGTATAGATCGCACCAGCAAGTTTTTATCAAGTTCAATTATAACATTTACCAGAATATATTATATGATGGTAAATACAATTTTGCTTAGCCGTCCGATTTACATTGATAATGCTTAAATTCCATGTGTATAGATCAACTCACACAAGTGTTTATCGTATGGAGCATACACATAATAATAGTTTTGCATTATCACGGGTTTCATGAGCGCCGAATACATAGCTAAGCAGACTTTAAATGGGCATAAGGAAAGGCATATGACGTGGAGAAAAGAGAATCCTGTAATTATAAAAGAATGCGTTTTATCCCAATATCTTACCTCGCATATCAGAAACTGCATGGAATACTAGTATTCTGTAATAAACACTCAAAAATAATACAGACTGTTATCTTTTCGATAAGATTTTTATGTCAGGCTCTAAAAACTGAAAATGTACCGTATTTATATCAATTTTTTAACGTAAGTAAACTTTGGGATTGCTAATTCTCCTATAGCATTGTATAGACAGATTTTTTTATCCCACTTGAAACGTATTCCAAGCTTTCAAGTCGTGGTTGTTCACGGTAGAATTGTCATAAGTATTATATTATTCCCAACTGCGCATAAAGTTTACAAAAAGTTTGTTCTAAAAAAATCTTTTGAGCAAAAAACTTAAAAACCACGTGTTTTATTTATTCTCTCATGGGTTTGTCTAAATGCTGAACATTATCTGATTGGTCAGAGGGACTAGCGCCTTGTTTACTCTGTGTATTAATAGCAATTCACGGTTATCGTTCTTGACTTCCTTATTTAGAAATCGTCCAGACCTGTTAAACTCTCGCTACCGATACACTTGACTGCTCACACAGGTAAGTTAGACAAGTGGATGTAAGCCAAGGTTATATTTAGGTCACTCGATAAACAAGAATACTTACAAAATACACTTTAAGAATAAATTCAAAAAATACAAAATATGCATACCACGATCTGCTCTCCGTGTCTTTTGTTACTAGTTAGTTTCTGTACGTTGCATACTGCAAAATACACTGTCCCTGCAGTAAACTCTACTGCCCTCTAATGTATGTCTTACTCACACGGCAGCTCACCCGGGAATTGTCCCAGCCAATCTAAATCACGTGACTTTTGCAACGACAAACAACTATGAGAAATCATTGTTACAGGCCGGAAAGCTAGCCTTATACACAAGTGATTGTCACACACGTCCCCCTTTTCCAGAAAATTGTCTACAATTTTTTCAACAACCTGCAATTATTTGAAATCACTGAAACTAACAAAAATACTGAATATTTTTACAAAAATTATCTCATCATACCTTGTTTATATGTCTACACACAGCTCAAGCAATCTGCTCCAACATTGTCACTGCATTTGATGGCCACAATCCGGAAACGGTATTGTTGTAGAAATAAGGCCCATCTCATCAAGCGAGAATTCTCAGTTTTTGACTTGTTCAAATAAGTGAGGGGCTGGTGGTCTGTTTCTAGGATAAACTCTTTACCGTAAAGATACTGGTTGAATTTCTGTGTACCCCAAACCACGGCTAAACATTCTTTCTCAATTACTGCATATGCATGCCTTTTCTCTGTTCTGAAGTTTCCTGCTTGCATAAGCTACTGGTAATTTTCGTCACTTTCAGTTTGAAGTAGCACAGCTCCAATACCATTGTCAGACGCGTCGGTGCGTAGAATGAATATCTGTGTAAAGTCAGGCAACTTAAGAATTGGTTTAGCACAAAGTAATTGCTTCAGTGTATCGAAAGCTAGTTGTGTACTATCCGTCCACTTTACTTGGTTAGGTTGTCCTTTTTTCTTCAAATCTGTCAGTGGAATCGCTATAGTAGAAAAGTTTGGTATAAACTTTCTAAGCTTTCATAAGCTTTCATGAGCTATCTTACAGGTATCTTTCAATCTTTCTCTGAGGTCAATTACATATTCGTAGGTGGATTTTACTTCTTCATCTGGTATATCTTCTGTCCACAATTCTTTCAGTATTTCCATTGGTCCCCGCACCTTGTTTCCATATAAGAGTTCAAAAGGTAAAAAAACATAAACTGTCTTGTGGTACTTCACTGTAGGCGAATAACAAAGCATTCAAATATTTGTCCCAGTCTTTTGGTTTTTCCGTACACATCCGCTTTAGCATCTGCTTTAGTGTGCCATTGAATTTCTCAACAATCCCATTACACATTGGATGGTAAGGTGTATTGTAATTCTTTTCAAAGATAGTAAACGACTGACTTCTTTCATTACATCCTATGTGAATTGTGATCCATCCTTGATCGGTTAACATATCTCTTGGAACTCCAACACGACTAAATACATCAACTAAAGCTTCCGCAACACGTTCTGTCTCTATTCCAGATAATGCTACTGCTTCAGGATAACGATATGCATAGTTAATTATGGTCAAGATGTACTTGTTTCCTCTAGTGGTTCTGGGCTCTAGTGGTCCAACAATATCTACCGCAATACGCTGAAAAGGTTCAGAAATTACTGGCATCTGACCAAGTGGAACAGAAGATATTCTTCCTTTTGGAATGGTTTTCTGACACAAGTCACAAGAATTGCAAAATCGTTTGATGTCTGCTTGCACACCTGGCCAATAAAATTCTGATGTCACCCTGTCTATGGTTTTCTTTCTTATCCCTAGATGTCCTGCCATCAATGTTTCATGCGCAAGTTTCATAACCAACGGTCGGTATTTCCTAGGTATTATCAGTTGCTGAAACGTTTTTCCATTGGACACCCTCTGACTGATGAAATCTCTGTACAACATTCCATTTTGTTCGTATATCTTGGTTGTTCTACCATCTCTAAACGTCTTCACTGAGTTTTCTTGTGAAAATTTTCTTAACGTTTCCAAAGTTGGATGTGTTTGTTGTTCTTTCATGATTTCGTTTGGTGACACTTCTGTTAAAGCCTTGGGAACTCTTAGGGGATTATAAGATGAAGGTTGTTTCTTTGACTGGCTTCGAGTTTGCACGTCAGTTGTTGTTCCATTAGACATAATCCATGATGTATCCGGATCCTCTGCTTTTCTTACTCCCTCGATATTTCCTAGAATCAAATCATAAGATGGATTGTCGAAACACCAGGCCATAACATTTCCTGAGAAGTAAGGTGTGTCAACATTCACATCTGCGACATCTGCTTCAATTACACTACCATCTGCCAAAACGCATTTTTGAATTTTTCCTGTCATCTGTTCTGGTTTAACTAGATCTCGTCGAATGACAGCACGACTGCAACCAGTGTCTCTAAGAATATTCACTATTTTGTTTCCAATGCATCCTTTAACAATAGGCATTTATACTTCACTAATCGTCAAAGAGTCAGTATCTTGTGGTAAGTCTTGTTTGTGTATCACCGATGATCCTTGACCTTGTCGACTGTTTCCAGATCGTTGATTTCTCTGGGTTTTATCCAATTGTTTGAAGCTAGATTATTGTTTTGCTGAATTTAGATTAGGATTTTTGTTCTCTGTATTAGTTTCACTGTCATCACTAAATCGAACTGGTCTGTTTTGTACTGTTTTCCTTTAATAAAAGCTTTGTGTCCAAATTTTCCATAAACAAAATATCCTTTCTGCGAAGTAGATTGAGACTGCAGTTTAATTGAAATTGCCGCTCATTTTGTTGTATCTCACTCTGTAGTCTTCTGTCAAATCCTAATGGCTTTTGAGTAAAGAAAAAAGATTTACTTGCTCTGGCTTCCGCAAATTTATCAGCATACTGTGCCATTTCTTGGATTGTTGACGGACATCTCTCCTTTAGGAAAAGTAAAAGTTCTTGAGAACAACATAATAAGAATTGCTCACGAAGAAACAAATCCTTCAGTTCATCATAGGATTTTGAAGTTTTGGAAAGTTCAATCCAGCGTTCAATATAATTGTTAAGTCTTGAGGAAAACTGTGAAAATGTCTCACTACCATTCAGGCTTTGCTGTTCGAAACTTTTTCCGAAAACCATCCTCTGTCAATTCAAAACGTTTGTAGAGAGCTTATTTAAGTTCCTTGAAATTTAGTTCTCTGTTCGGTGGAAGTCTTGCGAAAACATCTAATGCCTTTCCTGTCGAGAGAGCACTTAGGTGAGATCCCCGGTTATTGTAATTCCAACGTTGAGCTGTAGCATATCTCTCGAATCTCTGGATATAAGCATTATATTGTCTTTGGATTCGTCAAATGCTGGAAGTTAAGGACCTATTACAGGTTGATGAACTTCCGTCAAATGGGTAGAATCAAGTGTTGATTTTTGAGATCTTTCTAAAGCAAAAGTCTGGAATTGATGATCCATTCCAAGTTCCTGAATTTTCCGTTTATGTTCAGATAAGTTTCCTTTTTCTCCTCCATATCGAGCCGATGCTGACGTTCTTCACGTGCACGTTCACTGTGTTCTTTTCCAGTTGAAGATGAAATTCTCTTTCTTCACGTGCTTGTCTATCAGATCTTTCCTTTTCACGTTCATCACGCATCCTGGATTGTTCTTCCTGTACGAATTTTTGCAGCTCCTCGTCTTTCAGTCCCATCTTAGTACCAAGTTCCAAAAGTTTTTCCATTTCACCGACAGAAGACATTGTGACTTATACTAAAGAGAACCAGTATACCTTGTAAACAATCAGCACCAAGTGTCTTAGCTCCTCTCTTATTTACTTCTATCTAGGATACTTACCTCTTAGCAATAAATGGGTGAACCATATTCTTACTTACCTCTAAGTATAATATCAGCCATCTTTCCTGGGACTACTAATACCTAGCCTAAAAATTTGACTAAATTTTGAAAATTTACTTTAAATTAAACTTGGCAAACCTTTACAATTGGAACAATCTTAACTGATTTGGAGAAAGACAGGTGCTCAACTACCGCTACCACGAAATGTAACGTGGTTGAGCCAGGTTATCTCCAAATAACACTCAAGACAGTTCCAATTAATGAAATTTATTTACAAAATGAAAGGAAATATATTTACATAATCACACTATCACTCACACGCACTTGAACACCTCTATTTCACATATACTTGTAAGAAAAAAAATCAATAAACCCTATAACTTGACAGACAGAAGGACAGACTAAATGTTCCTTTATAAAATTATCTCAGATTATGATTTATTTTGTTGCCCTGTAGTAATATTCACTTGCACAGTTCTTTATATCTAGGTTTGCCACAATCACGAGCTATAAGTTCTAACCCCTTTCAGATCGACTTATCTGAATCTCAACACCAAAAGTTTCAGCTTAGGTTCATCAATCGTCCGATCGCTTCTGGGGCTGTAGTCCCGGAAATATACATACCACGGTCTGCTCTCCGTGCCTTTTGTTACTAGTTAGGTACTGTACGTTGCATACTGCAAAATACACTGTTCCTGCAGTAAACTCGACTGCCCTCTAATGTATGTCTTACTCACACGGCAGCTCACCCAGGAATTGTCCCTGCCAATTTAAATCACGTGACTTTTGCAACGACAAAGAACTATGGGAAATCATTGTTTCAGTCCGTAAAGCTAGCCTGATACACAAGTGATTGTCACAAAGGGGGGGGGGGTTAAATCCGCTACTGGCTACAGGATCTGACTTTAATCGATACGTCCGCATTCTGCAAGGTCTGGAGGGTATTTACTTGCTATTTATATACATTAAAAGGACCCCGATCCCGATCATAAATATATCGTTTATCAATACATTAGCATTTACTTTTAAACAAAGTAAACTCAGAAAAGGGTACTACTATGGTAAACGCTCTTTGTACACTCATTCTTTCCCTGAACCACTTGCTTTTTAAGAATTTTTTTATATCTGTAAAAAATTGATTGAAAGAATATATCACAAAAAATAAAACAAACAAAACAAAAAAAAAGGTTTTTCTTTGTTTGCAAAGCCTTCAAGGCCCTGTATTAATTAAGGTATTTCCATCCTCCTATGATGTCAAAGGTTATTGCAAAAACTGTTATCAATTTCAATTAATGCTAAGTAGAACTGTTATTTTCATACGAATGCTTTTCAATAGGTATAATGATAAATACGAGTATTTTACATAATTTTTTTTCGAAATGTTTATTTTCTTTTTTTAATCAATTATTCAATCTTTACAAGGGCAAAAACTCCTCATGTCTTAATTCAGGCATTTTCTTTATCATACATCTTAAATAGTTTCCCTTGTATTTACAATTCAAAAGTGTTTTAAAAGTAGCAAGTATTTTGGAACTTTCAGCATCAGAATTATGCATTTGAACCAGTTGTTATAAAATTATTATAATTATATTTACAAAAAATCTTCGGTTTTTTTTTTATCTCCATGTACACTTCAGTTTATTAATGTCTCCTATATTAAGAAGGGTATCGCGATAACGAACAGTATTCAATCTCAAAGTCCAAAAAAACTTCAAAATAGAAGTTGAGCAAACACGGACCACCGAAACACCAGAGGTGGGATCAGGTGCCATGGGGGAGTAAGCATCCTCTGCTGACCGGCCACACCCGGAATGTGTTCCTTGCCATGACCAGGAAATAACGGAAAATTCGTCGTCAATTCAGTGTATAAAAAATGGCCTAACAATTAATATGAAAATCAAAGTACTAAGAAGTACAGAGAACCGGGCTCATTTACAGAGTAGACTGAATTTCTTACATGAATCACGTTTATATTCCGATGAAAAAAATTATTTTAAAACTATCAATATAAATGATAAGACACTGATAGTGAGTTTTTCAATCCTAATACCACTGTCCGATTTTGTCAGAATCAGAATTAATCTGGTACCGCAGCTGAATGTAAACAAACAGGCCAGTCTGGTTCCCTCTCCTGCTTTACCTCGTATGTGTAGAGAACTACGATAACATTGATTATCGAAAATCCTTACGCTTATGAATAATCTTCTTTGACTTAGGACTGAAGTTTACAAAGTCATTATTACTAATCTTTATTTATATAGATAAAATTTCGTTTTATTTTTCTTGCTTTATTTATTGTTTGTATTTGCTCAAAAGCGGTTGAGAGTAAGAACTATATTTTTGCACATAACTTTAAAATGGCGACTATGTGGTTGACTTCCTGCCTTGAACAGGATGACATAAGCCGGCAATTGCTCTTTGAACAATAAGCCCGGCTAAAAACAGTCAACATTTTACTCAATGATAAATTATATTTGCTGATAAGGTCATTGTATTGACCATAGAACTTACGAAATGATGAATTTAAAGGAGACTGCTTGTTTCATTAACTTGCTTGTCAATAATTTACCTCGTTATAGAAATTATTCATTCGTAGAGCAAGCTATGGGTACCTATACATCATTTGCAACGATTAGTAAATCTAAACTATATTCATTGAATATGAATTAAGGATATGGAGATAACGAATACAATTCAATCTCAAAGTGCATTAAACAATTTACAAAATAAGAGCAGAACAAACACGGACCTCCGAAACATCAGAGGTGGGATCAATGCAGTTTTTGAACCATTAAAATTGTTAGGGTCGAAAAACCTTAGAGAAATCAAGAAACAATTGTTATTTGACATATCTAATTTCTTTTTGTCATTGGCATGAAAAACTTACTACATTATTTCTCTACAGAATTTATTAACTTAATCACGGGCATTTGTTTTGTAATAATATTAGCTAAGAGTGTAGTAATAATATTTTTAATACTGATTTTTAAAATGAATATAAAAAATACACACACACACACACACACTCACCCTCACACACACCCTCTCTCACACACACACACACACCCTCACCTACACTAACACACACACACACACACACACACACACACACACACACACAGAATTTCATACTAAAAGAAACAAACATTAAAAGAAACAAATATCTGCTCTTTGCGTATTTACCATTCAAGGCCCTTAAAAACTAAAAAGCTTTTGTTAATTGACAGTTTTATTTTTAATTGCTCGAATATCATAGCTGTTATAAAATAAATAATTCATTACTACCAGTTTGAGTAACGTGGAAGTCTCTAGGAAATCAAGATTTCAAGATGCAAGAACTTTTGACCAATCCCTTTGTATAAATTATACAATAAAATATACTGAAAGGAAAAAGAAACGCAGGGTAAACTTCTGAGGTGAATTAAAAATGTTTTTCTTTAAATATGTTTTAGTTTTTATATCTATATTTTAAACTCATCTTTCAAAACGATGTAACCAAATTCCCTTTGATTTTGTCAAATAATTTATGAGTTTCTGAAGCTCAAATGACGATACCCCCCAAAAGTGAAAATCGAAAACTCTCACTATCTTCAATGTCTCTCCCGTGCATCTGTCTGAGCCTTATTTCCCCTTTGCATGGAATTTCATTAGAGTGTTTATCTTTCAGACCCTGGCTATATTTGGCATGTGTAGTCACCCAAAAAAAAATAAGTCAAACGGCGCGCGCATGCGCCAGTGAGAGGAATAAAACAGTAAGTTGACTTGCTCAAAAAACCAAATTGCGGAATTGTTTTCTTTCAAATTTCATATGAATGTAATGACTATAATCGTTTACTGTATAAATGGCTATTTTTGTGGTAGTAAGGTAGCGATTTAAGAGATGGCAGGACGAATAACCAGCTCGTAACATGGATCTGTTTCGCGTTAACGTCATCGTCACGGTTGATTGAAACCATTCCAGACCCTCTCTGACAACGGGTAGCAAGTTTTATGGGGGAAAATTTACAAGAAACTGCTTAGTAAACCGTTGTTGCCTTTTTAATTAATTAGGCAATTCGAAAGCAAGACCCCAATGAACTTCCGTAAACTGTGCCAAGATTGCAAGAAATTCATAATGTCTCTTTATATTGAAAAGCGATGTGCATACCTCAAATGCATCAAATAATGCAACAAGATTTGTTGACAAACTCGTCGTTATCAAATTACACGTGTTTTGGGCTTTTTAGCGTTTTCCCTACGTGACGTCATAAATTTTACGGTTGAGTAATTCTGAATACTGATTTTGGTGCACAGTAACTAAATTTCGCCTCTGACCAATTTTTGTAATTTTCGGTCATGTGGTCGAAATGTTTTCAAACATTATGCTACCCTGCATTTCTTTTTCCTTTCAGTATATGTTCAGAACAAACAAAGATACATTGCGGGTTCCATTAAATTTTCAACCAAGCTTCTTTCGTTACTCCTCACCAAGATATTGACATTAGTGAAGGAAAAACTTCGAGAGTACTGTGGAATAATATATTCAAGAAAAAGTATGAATCAGATGTGGATGTACTAAAAAATTCCAAAGAACTTGTGGACAATTTGAAATCACAATATTTAACCAAGATCAAAACCTTAAAAACTTACGACTTTTCAACTTTATACACAACCAATACCCACGATAAAACTGATTTTATATATCATTTGAAACCTGCTTTTTCAATAAAAATGGAACTCTTAAATTTACTTACCTGGTCATGGGGCATTTACAAAATTATTTTGTTAAAACACATTACGATAGCAAAAACAAGTACTCTGAAGTTAACATATGAAAGATGGATTAGTTTCTGAGAGAATATCTACGAGGTTTGTCCCAAAATGTCGTAGACAATGTTCATAATTTTTTAAACATGCAAAAAATACTTACCAACTTTTGCATAGACATAATTTAGGCAATGTTCTTAAAAACCGTGAAATTTTCAAATACATATCTTTCATATTAATAATATTAGGACGATTTATATGAAGGGCGATAAGGCCTGTCGGCGCACAGAAAAAATTCGGAATAATTTACACATATGACTATCACATTTGCTTTATCTTGATAATATGTCAAAATTTTACATAAATATCATTACAAGCAGACGATCTGAGTCATGATTTTCATAGTATCATTGAAATTGAGTTTGATGAAAATGACATCATCAAACGCATAACTGGCGCACGGAGATGTAATAAATTGTGTTGGATATAGTTAAAATACATCAGAGATGGAAAAATAGAGCACAGAAGTGATATGTCACACCATATTCTAATAAAGAAGTTATTTTTTAATTGCACGATATTCAATGAGAGTTTTTCTTCTTTACCGAAAATAGTTATTTACATGTAAGAATTAGAGTACTGTATGTTAAACGCAGACAACTGGGGACAATCTGGACCGCTAATGACGTCAAACAATGTGCATTCTCTGCTTCCTACAAGGCTTTGGTTTTTCGACTAAATTTCGCCTGAAATTAAAACAAGTAAAAAACAAACGGACACTAGTGAATTTAAATATTTCCCTTAGTCAAGAGTGGTCTATCACTTACAAAAATTTATTGAATGTTAATACATGCGAGTGAAGCAGACAAAGAAATCATGACGTTATTAGAGACGTAATTTACGCTTGCTTTTGTGCGCCGGTGTACACTTACATTCTTTCTTCATTTTTTTCATAATTTTCTTATAAGATGTGATATCAACATGAAACTTGAAGTGCATGATCATAAAATGTTACTCTTTGCTATGACAAGGAAAGAAATTTAATTAAACAAAGAGAAGCAAAACTGTTCTCCCTGTTTACGACTTTTGGAACAACTTTCGTTTATGGTTTTTAGGACCAGGTATTCTAACAATCTATTGGAATTTCCATGAGTACCAATAGCTCTCCGTTATTAGCAATAATATTACATTTATATAAAGCAGAGTGAGTGCAAAATCTTATGCCTGAAAAGAAGAAAACACCTGCTGTGACCTTCAACTCGACATTTAGATATATCGGCGATGCATTGTCAATTAACAATGGTAATTTCCATTCCTACGTCGATACGATATATTCTGGTGAGCTTGAGATGAAAGATACCACCGAGTCTGAATTATTAGTTTCATACTTAAATGTTTTACTAGAAAAAGACGTTAATGGTTAACTAACAACCAAGCTATATGATAAACGTGGTGACTTCAACTGTTCTATTGTCAACTTCCCTTGCTTATACAGCAATATTCTTTCATCACCTGCATACAGAGTTTATATATCTCAATTGATACGATACACAAAAGCATGCTCTACGTATGAAAAAAATCTAAAACAAGATAAATTATTGACATGCATGTTGATGAAACAAGAATAACAGCAGTCTAGTTTAAAGTCACCATTTCGTAAGTTCTATGGTCAATACAATAACCTTGACAGCAAATACAATTTATCATTGAGTCAAATGCTGACTGGCTTTTTCATACTAATTATTAGTCCAATATTTATACACTGAATTGAAGGCGGATTTTTTCGTTATTTTCTGATCATGAAAAGGAGCACACGTCGGGTGTGACCGATCAGCAGGGGATGATCACTCCCCCTCGGCACCTGATCCCAACTCTGAATTTCTCGGAGGTCCGTTTTTGCTCTTCTTCTATTTGTATTAATTTATAGACTCTGATGTTGAATATTGTTCATTATCTCCATATATATCCTTCTTTGCTATCTGGATATTTTTTTCTATAGTTTGTTTGTTATTTTCATCGCGAATTTATCACAATGTGAACAAATCTTAATCAGCCGGAAGTAATCTGAATCTTTCTCTAAGGGAAAGGTTTAAAATCTGACGAGATATTATCATGAAATTTATTCAACATCGAACTGAATATGCATTATTAACCATTAATTAATATATACATTTGTGGTATTTTTCTACTTTATAAACATACAGAGAGATAATATCTTCAATTCTGTATGAAGTTTGTCAGAGGTCAGAGGTCAATACGTGACCTAATCACACGGCGCAATAATATCTACCGGTACATAAATTATAAAATGACCTGCTCTACGTGCTTTTCGTGTATAAAAATGAATAAAATAAGCAAGTTAAATGATAATTTTTTTTATTTTAAATGTAAACAAGTATTTCATACAGTTTTGGGGCTATCGATTCAACCTGTGTAGAACCTAGCGTTTGTTTACATTTTTCTTCACTTTTGTCAGCTGCACAGTCTCTAACGTTCATCCTTATTTTTTGGATAGATCTTTGGTTATATTTTCATGGTAAACTTTTATTTTATCTTTAAATTTTACTCACGATAAATGTGTAAATCTGTTGGAAAATATCTTTGCAATCATGCCATGAACAGCTGCGAAACACCTCGGCGTTTTCGTAGTTCAATGTAAAGCTGTCGCCATTGTCTTCGTGTTTATCAGAGTATTACGATAAGTAAGCCTTTAGTTACTGAAACCGTGGAATGTTTTTGATCAAATTGCAAATTAACTGGCTCGGACAAGTGTCTCAGTCCATCGGATCCAGCCATCTCTTTCCAGCGACCGAAATTCCTCCAACTTTTTATCATCAAACTTCGGACGTGTTTCTTGTGTCTTTTCAGCATCGGTTATCATTTTTCACGAATAAAATATTCCCAGACAGCAATCTGTTCACTATTACTGATCACAAGTAGCCTTTCACAAAATATTCCCTTCGAAATAGATTCCTTAGCCTAATGAATTTGAAGCGTAACCGCCATGCAAGCCGATTTACACCTTGCGTCATTTTTTCAAAATCTACGATGGACGGTTAGTGCAATAATTTGAATTCGAAAATATTCAATTGTCTGGCTCAAATGTATATATAAGTAATAAATAACAGGTTTATAAACTTCAATGGGAATTGAAGTGGGTCGGTACGTGATCAAATCTACTAAAAAGTCATTCGGCCTTCACAAGATTTGATCACGTGACCGACCCACTTCAATTCCCATTGAAGTTTATAAACTTGTTATTTATTTCTTAAATAAACATATTATTTATTGTATGCATTTGTTCAATATAACTTAAGTAATTTTAGTTAAAGACTTAGAAGGTTGCTCCAATACATATGTAGAGAGAGAAAGGGAGAGAGAAAAAGAGAATTTGTCATGTCTGAAGCTTGTTAGAAATAACTGTCTGAAAATCCAAGAGTGACTATGAATACTCAAATTTATTCAAGCGAATGAATGCTACCTTGAAGGAAAAGAAATTTAACATGAACATTATCATTTAATGTGCATTTTGTTTAACAGATAAAATTGGATACTGCGCTGGAATACCTAAAGATACCTGCTATTATGTCGGGAAGAGACTACATCTACCCACTTTGGAGAAAACTAATTAAGAAATGGCTTAATATCCAATATAACAAAATCTACTTAGTCACACCTTTTATTGACCCCGAAAGATTAAAGGAGATCTGTGAAATCGTGTCTGAGCAACCAAAAAAAGGGATCCAACTGGCGATCCTTGTGCGAGAAAACTGTTTTCATCAAAACAATCTAGATCAGGTGCAGGACGTGGTCGAGAAAAAAATTGGAAAAGGCCATGCTGCTGTTACAAAACCAGTGTTTGAAAGGATGTGTACATTAGAATACTTTCACGCTAAATTCATTGCTTGCATTCACGGGAAAAAAGCTGAAGTTCTAGTGACCAGTGCTAACTTCACCTACAGTCACTTCAGTTACGATAACCAGGAATCCGTGATGTACATTGAAATGAAGGAAGACGAGTATAGAGAAAGATTTCTCACATATTTCGAGAAGGAAAGTCAGGAATTAAGGAATCTCAAAATGTGAAATTTTTTAATTCTTTTGGCATAATTCATATTAAAATAAACTTTTTTTAAAAATTATTTTTGTTTTTTTTTGAAAATGATGAAAAGTTTCATTTTCTTGTACACGCATATAAGAAGGTTTGGTTCCTATCATTTTACCCTCTACGGAGGGCGGTGAATTTTTATTTCCGATTATTGCAAACTTCATCTATAAAAGACCATGACATAGCAATAGTAAATAATAATGAAAATAAATGGATAGCAAAGAACCTCCTTTTTCCCCTTATTTTTGGGATTTGTTTCCCGTTTATTATTCAGTCATACAGAAAAGTGTAATTTCAAATACAAGTATATTCTCCATGTAAAGAAACTCTTCTGTGTAGGAAATTTTTTATTTTTGTGTTAATTCTATATACACAAATCTTAAAGGAAACAAAATTTCAAAATTAATAGTGCTCTACTACAGCTTCACATCATTTAACATTGATTTTCTTTTTTATAGTTATTATTTTACACAAATCAGGTGTTAATATATGCAAATTTTAAAAATTGAACATAATTTGATTCTTTTAGTTTTACTAGTTTATAACGATGAATATACATTTTTATTAATTTATTTTTAATTCGACAGTCATTTTTATGATTTATTAATGTTTAAATTCTGAAAAAAAATACAAATATCATTTGTCCCAAATTATAAATTATTTTAAACTCAATTTAAAAGTGTTTATTTTTTAATATTTACTTAATTTGAAATGAGACCAGGTTCATATTCAGACAACTAGAAGAATAGTGTACTAGGAATATTGGCAATGCCTTCCATATGATAACAACAACCACATAAAAATGTAGGGAATCTTCATGAACCCGATGTGCCAATGTGAATATAATGGGGCTAACTATACACTATGACATAAACGTAGTAATGGACATCGATCATACATTAAACCAAATATACATGGCGTCTTAAGATTCACATCTCTCTTACGTAAATAACCAAATAAACAATAAGGTCTTAATCAAATTTGCACTGAATTTTGTTCGATTAAACGGGTTTCCTTAAAAATTTTAAATGGACTAATTTTAAAAAGAACCAAAAGATTCATGCGTACATTTTTCAACTGCAGAATACAAGCTAGGTTTTCTGATGACGAATGCTTTCCAGCACAGGCTCTTTGTGTTGGGAGATAATTTCTTATTCTTCAATTTGCAAACAAATGAATAGATGCTTTGAGCAGTAGTAATATTATCAATAAATCAAAGGCCGGAAGGGCCATAATGGCTTACGTGCTTGACATGGGAGTAAAGAACCTAAGAAAATGTAGTAAACTGGACTATATTACATTTCTTTTACCGGAAATTACTGGACAAAACTGCTAATGAACCAACTAAGAGAATTAATTATTCAAGCCCAAGATGGGCTTGCGTTATCTAAAACGATGTCAGGTCATCGATCAACTCAGTTTAAAAACACAAACATATATTATTTTTGTAGATAAAAATATCTCTAGAAACAAAAATGAAGCTTATCTTAAAAATGTCTGTATATTCAAATATATTAAGTGTTAAATATGGGATTCTATTCTATGGCAAATTAGTGAAGCTCCGCAGCCGCAACAGTTTCTATACAAAAAATTTGCGTTTTTCTTTCCTTAGGATTCTCGGGTAACTTTTTACGGTCACCGAAAAAGCATCCTTGGACGAGCCCACTGCAGACTATGAAAGGTGTAGCAGGTTACCCTATCGTTAACAAATTCTACAGTGCATGGCCAGAAAATATATGGCTGTACCCCCCAACTGATATTGCTTTTCACGGGCCTGCAAATGATACCTGTGTATTTTTCAGTTGCGACAGTAAAATAATAGCATAAAATCAATGTTAAATTCTCGTATTATCTTAAGCTAATGAAACCTATATAATAATAACTTCTTTTGGATTCGTACGGAAAATGATTTGGACATGCCGCTAGATCCTGATGAACCCCATCGCCTCAAGCCAAGGTCCGGAGTAGGAGAGGATCGTACGTTTTGGCCATGGTTTGCAATGATGAATGAACCGAAAGCCACGTGGATTTTTTGTAGCCCCCCCCCCCCCCCCCCCCATTCCACTTTGAAAAACTTTTCTACAGGCATGTAGCAAGCAGTTTAGATTGATGTATAATCATATTGAATGTGGTGTATGTCATTAAGCAAAAATTATAAAAAGTACTGTTTGATTGATTGATTGTATACTGTTAACGTCTCTCTCCAGAATATTTCACTGATATAAAGAGATCACCATTGCCGGTAAAGGGCTGCAAATTTAGGCCTATGCTCGGCACTTATGGCCTTTGAGCAGGGAGGGATCTTTATCGTGCTACACCCGCTGTGACACAGGGCCTCGGTTTATACGGTCTCATCCGAAGGACCGCCCAATTTAGTTGCCTTTTAAGACAAGCAAGGGGGTACTGAGGACCTATTCTGATCCGGATCCCCACGGGGCTATATAGTTTGAATTTCACTAAATGTCTACATAAAAAAGAATATTTCATTAAAGCAAGAAACGGCAACGTTACTATATGCTCTATAAAATATTTCTGAAAGTGTGTCATGTAAATTCATCTTAAAAAGTAGTACATGTACGACTATTTATATTTCTTTAAATAAAATTCAATGCACGAATTTTGTTTCATGTACATGTAGTTTATTCAACAGAAGATTGAACTCAATAGCCCTCATCTTTTAACATTTTAGGATATAAATAAATGATACTTCCTCATTGAATTTTGCTTTTCACTTTTAAAAACCTGTTTATAATGCATTTAATGTATAAATATGTTACTTTAATACTTTTTTACAATTAAACACAGTCATTGCCACTTTTCTGAATTCTTGTAAACATTAATAATGAATTCTTAACATGTTCATAAATGTTACTTTGGTATGGTTACCATGTAACATATGCTCAATACATCTTTGCCTCATATGAATTAAAGGTATCAACTTCTTGACAACACATATAGCAAGTTAAAAGAAATTCTGTGACCAATGGACTATGTATTCTCTTGCTCAAATATAAAAGTCCAAGTAAATAGACTGAATCTTTCAAACACTCAATGAAATCAAGTGGTTGTTATGTTCTCAAAATTGTTTCCATGCAAAATTTATATAGCAAAAATACTTGTATGGGGGCCATAAAACATTTTTAATTTTGCTAAACTGTAACTTTAGAACTAGAATTGAAAGTTTTCTTAACATTGAACAAAAATATCGACAAAATTAAGCTTTGCAGCCTTGTTGCTATGGACAATTTGTCGTTGCCATGGAGATAAGTAAATGTACAATAGTCTTTATTTGGCTAAGAAGTCAGATTTATGTTCCATCACTCTAAATTTAATTTCTAGTACTGTAAGATACAATGCATAATTATTCACTATTTATTTATCAAAACATCTATTATTGTTGCTAGACAATGGATACTAACTTAAAAAAATCCCACGTGTTTGAATTCCGATTTCATCAGAGAAATTCCTCTACTTGAATATTGCTAAAATCAAGAAAACATTGAATATTGCCAAAATCAAGAAAAATGGGCCCCTCATCCAAGCATACCCTGGATGTGATGGATGAGGGACATTCTTGGAGTACAGCCTGAGGCTGAAGAGTATCAATAGCATATTTCTTGACTAATAACATGCCGGCTCGCTATTCAAAGAAATTAAAACCCATGTGACATCACTAGTATAAATACCGACCGCCATGCTTGAATCACTCATAATTTAAAGCAAATTTATTGTCAATGTATGTAATAATAAAGAGGCGGGATTAGATAAGTGATGTATTATTCCATGTATTCTCACATGGGTGGGAAAGTTGATACTCTTCAGCCTCAGGCTGTACTCCAAGAATGTCCCTCATCCATCACATCCAGGGTATGCTTGGATGAGGGGCCCATTCTTTTCATACAGCCTTCGGCTTTCAGAGTATCAATTGCATGTTTAAAGAATTGACAATAAATTAAATCAAAACATTTATTTGGAAAAAATATCAATCACAGTTTAACACACCATTCATAAAAGAATTGGAATCATTATTCTGAATGTCTCTAAAATAAAATTTTTTGAAGTTCTTTGATGAGGACCAGTCTCCAGTCTTCAGAATATTTGCTAAAAAGACACCACTTTTCAGAGCTGCAGAAGAAGATGCTGAACGAATTGAATGCGCCTTGAAAGTCTTAATGTCTATTCCAGCACTCTCCATTACGCACTTAATCCATCTAGCTATACTGCTTGTGGAAACTTTATCGAATGTCTTAAATGATACAAGAAGTTGATAACACTTGCGAAAGTCACTTGTTCTTTTAATATATTCCTGTAGCGTATACACAACACAAAGTTTTTCATCCTTGTATCTATCAAGGGTGATAGAAAATGACCTTCCTGGTCTAGAAGTCTTAAGTAATGACGTAAAATAAAAAATAACTCTCTCTGTACCGAACTTCATATTCTTAATACTCAAATTAACAATAGTCTGTGCCCTAGCTGCTGTTGTTAAAGCTAAAAGTGTACATATTTTCCAAGTTAGATGTTTCATATCTAATGAATCCAAAGGAAAAAGAGACTTTAAATATGTAAGAACTTTAGTCACATCCCATGTAAATTCATATCTTGGCAAGTTAGGTCTTAAATTAAACAACCCTTTCATAAATTTTGATAATAATACTGAATTCTTATTCCATTTTTGATCTAAGAAAGATAAAGTCTGAGTTACAGCTACTTTATGAGTATTAACACAAGAGTAAGATTTTCCTTCTTTAAATAATGAAAACAAATAAGACATCAGATCCTTGTCAGAAATTTCATAAACACTTCTGTTTCGTTTATTACACCAAAAAATGAATTTTCGCCATGCAAGGTCGTATTGCTTTTGGGTCGATCCTCTCCATGAGGACAGGATGGTGAGCCTAATGTCCTTTGGAAATTCTTTATCCTCCAAGGCTTTCCAGAGAAAACTGCGGCGGCTAAGATGATTTTCTTGTTCATGGGGTGGTTTCTGTTTCCATTGGTCAGAAGATCTGCATGTCTTGGCAGTCTAACTGGAATTGAAACAATCATTGATAGTAAAAGTGGAAACCAAGTTTGAGATCGCCATACAGGAAAAACCACAATAGCTCTATCTACCCTATCTTCCTTGATTTTATTGAACACTCTTCCTAACAGGTGAAAAGGTGGAAATATATAAGGTATCAATTTTGTCCACAGAAAAGAAAAGGCATCAACTTTCCATGCGTTTGGACTAAAACACCAAGAAACATACCTTTGAATTTTAAAATTGTTACCTGATGCAAAAAGATCTACATCTGGATTAAAAAACTGTAATTCTATCAAAAATTTCTGATTTTAAACTCCATTCACCTGATGTAGTAGTTTCTCTAGAATAATAATCTGCTACCTCATTTAGCTTTCCAGGAAGATACTGACAAGTTATCTAATATTCCTTGTACAACACCATTGCCAAATATCCTTTGCTAAATAATCCATGTCTTTTGAAACCATTCCTCCCATATTATTTACATAAGAAATGGCTGTCTTATTATCACATTTAATGCCGACATGAACATTTGTTTTATCTTTAAAGAAGTACTTTAAAGCACAGAATATAGCCAATAACTCCAAATACTTTATGTGGAACATTTTCTCTCTTTCTGACCACTGTCTGCTAAAGTAATCTGTTCTAAACACAGCACCCATTCCAACACAAGAAGCATCAGATTCTATCCAAAAATCTATGGGCAGTAATCGAATAAGTTTACCGTTTTTTATTTCGATATTTTCTATCCACCAAGCTACTTCATTCTTACTTTGACTAGATAATTTTATACTTCCATTGTAATCGTCACCATTTTCATTCAATGCCCTAACTTTGTCCCTTTCTAAAGACCTGTTATAAAGGGGTCCTATGGAAACTGCATTAAATGCATGTACAATAAGTCCTATGAAAGTTGCCACTTCTCTAATACTAATGCAGTCTCCCTGCAATAAATTCTGAGCAGTACTTTTTATCCTATCTATTTTCTCCCTTGGTAAAAATACCATGAACTTTTTCGAATCAATTATCAACCCAAAAAATTCAATTACTTGAGTTGGTTTTGTCACAGTTTTCTCAAAGTTTACATAGAAACCTAATAAATGTAAGGTATCTATAATGAATTGAGTATTCTTCATACAATAAGCCAAACTTTGATTCATAATTAAAGAATCATCCAGATAATAGGAACATCTGATACCAATGGATCTAAAATAACCATACACAGGTTTTAAAATCTTTGTGAAAATTCTGGGTGCTGAAGACAATCCAAATGGTAAAACCACAAAACAGTAAACCTTTATGTTCCATTGAAAACTCAAATATTTCTGAAACTCCTTTGCAATTGGAGCACTAAAATAAGCATCTTTAAGACTACAGAAAAAATCTTCTTTCTGTAAAATACTCAAAATTTGATTTAAATTCTCTTGTTTAAATTTTTCATATGAGACAAATTCATTTAAACTTCGTAAGTTTATCACAGGTCTGAGTTTCCCATTTTTCTTAGGAACAACAAATATATTAGAAATAAATAAAGCATCATTTTCATTTATATCTTCTATTGCACCTTTTCTAAGCAACTCCATTATCTCTTCATTTACGATAATAAATTCTTGGTCATTAAAAGAAATTTGAGATGGCTTTTTTGATTGATAAGGAGTCTCATCAAACTCAATCTCATAACCCTGGATTGTCTTCAAAACCCATGAATCTTTAATGATCTTTTTCCACTGTGTTAAATGATGTTTTTATTGCCCCACACTTACCGTGTTTGTGTCACTCAGTATTTCTCTCGTCTTCCTCTTTTTTCCTGTCTCGAATCTCGAGAGTATGAGTTCCTTCCCCCTAAAAAAGGTCTGTTTGATCCTCTACCTCTGCCATAGTAATAATTGTATGGAAATTTTCTTCTTCCCCTGTTGCCCGAGTTGTTATAAGTACCTCTAAATTTATCAACCCTTTTGTACTTATCAAAATCTGACAACTCTTTAATTTTCTTTTGGATATCTGATCCAAATAACTACTCCGTTACAGGTTGTGAGGCATTGCATATATCTGAGAATCTGTTTGGCAAGACCTTTCTCAAAAGAAATCTTCTTTTCTGAGACAACTGATACACTGAATTACACAGCAGAATAATTGACTGTTTAATCTAATTTCTAACTTCCTTCGTTTTCTCATCTGTTTTTGACAATTCAGCTATTTTGAGTAACGGGATAATACGAGGGGCGTTCAATAAATAATGTCATTAGCTCGATGACATACAACATAGTAGTCATATGACATAAAGCTTGACTTTCTCTCATTATTGAATCTTTAATGAATTTATAACAGTTTATGTGACCACTTTTCATCCCATAGTTTTATCGTGAGAAGCTGGGAAACAAGGGCTATTCGAGACACTGCATTATAAATGAATGGTAAAGAATCAGTAAACTAGAGTGAAAATAAAAGCTACATTAAAGCTGCTGTAAAACTTGTAAAAAAAATCCCAAAGAAATATTCACTAAAATATGTGACATTTACAGCAACCGATGCCTGTTTTATAGACAAATTAGCAGGTGGATTTTATTGATAAAAAATTATATAATGGGCATCAAAAATGGGTACCCTCCTTGCCAACAAAAATGTACTGTTTGCCAATTTTCAACAAATAATAATTGATGTTGTATGAATGACTTTAAGACACATAGCAAATTTGATAGACATCATATCGGGAGTAGTTTACACTGATTTTAAGAAATATTTGACAGTAATTAAGCTTGGTACTCTAAGGTCACCCTGCATTTTGAAAAATGAGTAAAAGCGACAGCGTGTACCAAAGTCTTTACAATTATTTTAAAATATCAGTAATTATAGTAATCCACGTTTGTTTTATATTCAAACAGATTTTGGAACATGAATCTATTGTTTAAAACCATTAAAACAAAATTAAACATAAGATGTACTTGATAAAAACGGCGAAGGTCTGTCAAGAGCAAAGGTCTGCAAGAGCACAAAACAGATTTATATGCAATATTCTTAAATATTAGTGGTATTAATGTTCAAAGTCGTATTCGGGGAGATAGTTTAATATCTAGAGGTGTCTACAAAGCAGTATTTTTGCAAAGAAATCGAAAGGTTTATCAGAGAAAGGACCCAGAATCAGGAATCCACTAAATTGAATTTCTTCATGACAGCGTTTAAACCCGCATGCCCTAAAGAGTAAAGGGGTTTACGTGATAAACAGAAAGTTAATGTTTTTTCACATAACAATATTTGCCAGATCTTTGACATTTTGACTTGTTTCTATTTCCAAACTTGAAAAAAACACCTTTCAGAAGAAAAAACAAGTCCAGGAAATCATTGGATCTGCCATTTTCCAGTATACTAAGGGTCATATTCAAAAATGAGTTCTAAAAACAATCAGAAAAAATGTTACGGACATGTGTTTGAATTAAAAGAGATTAATAAGTAAAATCATGAAGACTAAATCATTGAAAAGCGTCGTTTGCTTCTTTCTGAGCCCCAATGACATTATTTATTGAACGCCCCTCGTACCTGTTGCAATTGTTTTTTGTACAGCTTGAAAGCCTGAGTCTCTACTCTGAGCAAATTTGGGCATAATATTCCATATGTCTGTGTTTACTCTGGGGGCTAAAACATAAGTACAATTAGCCGGTCTTGGGTTACTCTCTATTATTTTCTCCGTTTCGCCCTCTTTAATACAGAGTGTGTTAACCATGTTTGCCAATTTATTATCAACGTTCTTCCCTTTTTTATCTGTTGTAAACAAATCTGGAATGTCCCAATCATTATCAAATTCTTCATCATGACCTTGTTTGTCAGATTCTTTGTCATCCGTGAAAAAATCGAAATCATTTCTCTCATTTAGACTTGAGCCTTCATGCTCATTATTATTGACGTCAAGGTCCACACTGGACTCTTGTTCTAATTGATCTAATTGATTCAACTTATCTTGCTGAAGGTTATAAATGCACCCAATTATATCATTTATACCCATCATTTCCTTGAACTTGTCAACACTCTCTGTGTCCATGTTTAACATTGCACTAGTAATATCATTACCAGAAATTTCAACTTGTTTATTTTTCTTCGCTTTAGTGGCATTACTGCCTGGCCCTTTACGTTTGCTACCTTTTTTACTTACCGAAGACAGCTTCGCCGTCGACGTTGAAGGCCCTTGTCCATCGTCATTAGGTGCATTTTGCACTGCAGAACCTGCAGTTGCCCTAGTTTCTATTCTTCCTAGTTTAGAAGCGAGTTTTTTCTCTGCTTTTCTAATATCCTCGCTATTAAACCCCTCAAAAGATTCATCGTCCGACTCTGCCATTATCGAGAGTACGTAAGAATTTTCTGAGGACATGCATGTAAATTTCACAACAAACCATGAAATTCACGTGAACCACGTGAAAGCCCAGACTACGTCTGAGAAACAATAACACTCTTAAAAAATAACTGTGTATACAACACGTAAAGTTAAGACTTCGTCTAAACTCCAATTTAATCAAAATATTTCGAAGTATACCTTAAAGCCCGCACCACGTGCGCCAAGAAAAATATGAGTGATTCAAGCATGGCGGTCGGTATTTACATGTATACTGGTGATGTCACATGGGTTTTAATTTCTTTGAATAGCGAGCCCGCATGTTATTAGTCAAGAAATATGCTGTTGATACTCTGAAAGCCGAAGGCTGTATGAAAAGAATGCTTAATCAGCCAAAAATGCAAAACATGTATATCTTTCGTTGTCTATCACAGAACTAACTTTAAATCTTTTATATTCGTGTTGGGTTGTTAAAACACTTAAATTTATGTATCTTCTTTATGCTAATGAAGAGGAATAATCTTATTCATTTTTACATTTCATTTTTTAAAAGTCTTAAAAGATAGGTGACTTTTTGTCCTACCAAATGGAAAAATTGGCTAGTTCCTAGGAAAATTTCTTCGGCCAGGTTTCCGTAGTAATCATTAACTAAAACATTTTTTTATTTTTAAGATATGGATCATAGTTCAAGAAAAATCTATGTGTGGAAAATCATCAAATTCTGGGAACCTTCATGAATCACTTTTGTCTGATTTTTATACGGACTTGTACTTAAATGCAGCTTTTCCAGTTATAGCACAGAAAAGAATCTTGCAGTCATCTGGATTTTCCCCCTCAGTAGAGCAATAGTGTCTTGTGAATGCTTCATACAAATCTCTTACAACAGACTTTCCAACTCCTGCACCACCAGTAAAGAAAGCTCTTAGTGGTTCTTTTTTGGTTTTAAGAAAAGGATATGGAGATAACGAACAGTATTCAATCCCAAAGTCCATAAAACAATACAAAATTAGAGCAGAGCAATATGGACCCCCGAAACATCAGAGGTGAGATTAGGTGCCATGGAAGATTGAGCTTTCCCTGCTGACCGGTCACACCCGCCGTGTGCTCCTTGTCATAATCAGGAAAAACGGAAACATCTGTCGTCAATTCAGTGTATGAATAATGGGTTAAAAATTAGTATGAAAAACGTCAGTCAGCATTTGACTCAATGATAAATTGTATTTGCTGACAAGGTAATTGTATCGACCATAGAACTTCCGAAATGATGACTTTAAATGAGACTGCTGAATTTCTTCTTTCATCAACTTGTCACCACGTTTATCATATAGTTTGGTTGTTAGATTACCATTTTCCATTTCCATTGAAGAACATGAGTAAAAAAAATCCATTTGCTATTTGTTTAACTTGCTAACTAGCTGAAAATACATCTCATTGATCATTTTGTACTGAAGAGTTTGATCATCATGAGTATAACTACTAGGTAATCCAAAATCTATTCCAATGCCATAGTTCCGGTGATTTTCTGGACGCCTTGGGTCAAAATACATAAATGCCTCACTTTCCCTACTTCCATTCTCGAAGTCCCTTTGTTCAGTTTGCTCTTCACTAGATGCTACTCTATCAAATTGTACATCAATCTCTTATCTTGCCTTAGTGCCTCTTCCAGCTCCTTTACTTAAGCACCTATAAAACTGTTCAGTTGGTTGTATTTTTCTTCATAAGTTGATTTGTTTCCTTTAATGTCTATTTCTTCCTTTCTCCATGGATGGAAAAGTAAAATCTTTCCTGTATAATGATTTTCAGAATTAACTTTGATGGAGTATTGACATAACGGATTCATTTCGCCTTCCTCCTTTGCCTTATGATGATGCCATTTTTCAAAACTATTCTTATTAGCTCTGAATTGATCTCCTCATCTCCCAAGTCTCTTAATTTTTCGTTCATCTTAGAATCATCATTTTGCTAATGGAGCTCATCATTTTCTTTTAATTCTTTTGGATATACAATTTCTAGTACTGCGGCATAGTCTGCTAAGTGCTAAAAACCAGTTTTCAAGTTGCCTTGGTCTCTGAGAATAACGCTTGATCACACTGCTCAGAGACATAAGCGTAGTCATGGGCATCGTTCGTACAATAAACATGCAATACACGATGCCTCTTCTGATTCATTACTACCTTATGTAAATCAACAGTTAGGTTTACATCATACTAGTATTCGAACAAAAATTTACTCTGTCCCTTTGAAACTTTTAAGTAGTCTTCTTGAAAAGGCCAAGGAACGTCCAAGTTTTGATTCCTCTCATCTGAAAATAGGCTCGAATATGTGATTATAGATATTGCATATCATAGGCTTTTAAAACCCGCACGTTTCACGGAAGAAAATGCAGCTAAAACAATCCGTCTTTTCCTCACACTTTAATATGCCAATAAAGGAATTGACGCGGTTAATATAAGTAATATTCTTAATCACAGAAGGGTCTAGTCTTGTATTCCACCATATTTCAAGTTAAAGACTACACCTTGTATTTCCTACAAATATACATATTCCATAGATTCCAAACTTTCCAATTACAAAAACGCATTACATGGCCTGGACACCGATTATCTGAAACATAATCCTCCTTCATGTTCATTCTCTTCTTCGCCCTTTAACTATAGTCCTGCTGGACACGTTATTACAGGTGACGTAAATATAGTTAGTAATGAGGACCTTAGATCACTTATCTTAAAAGGTCCTAAATATAAGAAACCCCAAATTTTCAACTTGTGTCGGATTTCATAAATATTATGAATTTTGTTGAAAATTACGTCAGACGATGGGCCAGATATGAATAAGAAGACGTTGAAACCTTGTCAGAATGGATAAAATGTATTAGATCTATGTTCAAGTCGCGTATTAGCAGATTGAGGGGCAAAATGAAAACCATATATCCTTCTGTGTTCAATAAACCAGAAGTGACAAAGGAATTAGATATATTACATGATCAGTACGTACTGGTTCCGGTCGACAAAGCAGGTAACAACAATGTCTTCGTTTGTATGGCTCATTATTCATGAATTGCATTCTAGAAGAACTTGGATTTAATTCTACAAGTGGTAATCCTACTTATACTTCCCTTTCTAAGGAAGAAATTCTTCAAAATCACGTGTCAATTTTGAATATTTTTAATATTCCACAGAGCCAAAGTGAATTTGAACTACCTTATATATATTGGATTCCGAAACTTCATAGGAATCCTTACAAACAAAGATACATTGCAGGTTTCAGTTAATGTTCAACCAAGCCTCTTTCATTACTCCTTACTAAGATATTGACAGTAATGAAGGAAAAAAAACTTCAAGAGTACTGTTCAACTATATATTCAAGAAGTGGTGTGAATCAGATGTGGATACTTAAAAAATTCTATAGAACTCTTGGACAATTTGAATTCACAAGACTTCACAAAAATCACCAGCTTAAAAATTTACGACTTTTCAACTTTATACACAACAATTCCCCAAGACAAATTAAAATTCAGGCTTTCTGATATCATTGACAGCTGCTTCTTCAATGTCATTGGTCATTTGCACAATTATTTTGTTAAGACATATTCTGATTGCACACATAAGTACTCTGAAGTTGACATCAAGAAGATGATTGAGTTTCTGATTGACAATATATAAGTGGTTTATGGAGACCAGGTATTCCAACAATCTATTGGAATTCCCACGCAGTACAGTTAAGGCAACATTTACTTTAAAAACTCACGGTATCCAATACATATAATGTTTATCAGTTTTATATCTGGGCAAGACACTCTAGTTAAAATAGCTATTTGTTATCTTGAAGAGTATGTTAATCGTTTTTCCCATCGGTATTTTTTGACATCATGTGACCCCCCTGAAGTCACGTAAGCTCCGATTTTAGGTCAAAAAATGAGATGTCAAATTTAACCAAAAAGTGCAAGGGCAAGGCAAACAAAAAAATTACTGAATTGTTTTATGTTGTCTCTATGTACCGATATTTTCTCAAAAGTGATGCTCATTTAGTTAGTTTTCCGATAAAATTAAGTTATTTAGCTAAAACAGACAGTAATGCATGAAAAATAGGATATTTTCTTAATTTCATCGCGAATTATAAATTAACTAGAGGATAACAATGAAATGAGCATCAATTTTTGAAAACTAAACAATAAATAAATTATTTAAAATAAAAACCTACTTTTTACATTGTCGCCTTGCCCTTGCACTTTTTGATTAAAAATTGAAATTTTGGAAGAGTCAATCTAATTATAGTTTTCAAACGCATCATTGACCCAGCATGGGAGATACTCTTGAGTACTTGGTGAAGTTTGTTTACCTCGTAAATTTTAAATAAGTATACATGCGGACAGGGCTGGACTCTTTTTTTCTAAATCAAAACGGTATGCATAAAAATCCTTGATATTTCTTTCTATTCTGTGTATTCGTTCTCTATACATTGTATACATTTAATGTCTTTCAAACCTCCGGCATTTCCTCAAAGATGTGTATAAACGTTATACATGTAGTATTAAACACACATAGGTCTAAATATTGCCGATATATAAATGTAGAACACAAATGGTTAATGAAAATAAAGCCTCCATTTATTATTAGATATAATATACCCCGGTATATTATATACCCCTCTCTCTCTACTGTATGCATAGATGTCGGAACATGAGGGGGGGGGGGGGGCTTACATAACCTTTTTCTTTTGGTTACGCCCCCCCCCCCTTCATCATTTTGCTTCAAACACCTATGGCACAAACACTTAATTTTATATAATTTTTCTTTCTGCAAACGAGTTCATGATCTACGATCGCTTTCAATCAGACCGCTTACTGTTAATAAAGGGATTTAAACTAGGTTATAAGTGCAGTGTTAGGAACTAATTAGAAAAGATTGGAATATACTCCTGTATTTGTCAGGGGGAGAGCCATTTTATTTTGAGGGTGCATGAGGGGCTTGAAGATTTTAGAAATAAAAACAATGTACTTGCAGATCAGTGATCTCCCCCTCCCACGAATCAGACGTTTATTTTATGTATGCATTTTTTTTTTGCTTGTTAGTCGGACTTTTCAATGAAGAGGAAAATAAATGAATAATCTATCATTCATCTTCTTGATCGGAAATAAATATTTATCTGTCCTTCATTACCATGAAAATGAAAATAAATCTGACTTGGAAAAACTCGCCAGGCCCTCATCCCCTCCCCCTTCCCCCAGAATCAAATGGTGCTCCCTTTTCCTAATTTGAATCAATTAGGGGGACCTCTAGTCTCCTGTTTTTGGTAATATTATTGAAAAATAAATGAACATAATGCACATGCTGGAAATAAGATCTTGATGGACATTTGTACCCTCCACACAAAATAGTACGCAAGTTAAGATTTTAAAATGGGAGGTTCAACACCTGTACAGTAAATATTCGAAAAAGTCAAATAATTATTTATCTAGAAAATTTATTTAATAAACATTTCTTTTCAAATCCAATGACAGAATGCTGGGCAGGTGTAAATTATTTCCTTCACTACATGTGCTTGTGGATAAATTGAATTCTAAAAATTTGAGAAATTCAGAAAATATCATTATTAAAAAATTGAAATCAAAAATGCATTGAAACATTTAACATAGAATGCATATACATGTTTTCAATTCTTCTATTAGTTTTATTATCAAAACTTTATAATAAGGATATGGAAATAACGAACAGTATTCAATCTCAACGTACATTAAACAAATATACAAAATAAGAGCAGAACAGACACGGACCTCCGAAACATCAGAGGTGGGATCAGGTGCCATGGAGGAGTGAGCATCCCCTGCTGACCGGTCACACCCGCCGTGTGCTCATTGTCATAATCAGGAAATAACGGAAAAAATCCGTAGTCAATTCAGTGTATAAATAATGGACTAACAATTGGTATGAAAAACGTCAGTCAGCATTTCATTCAATGATAAATTGTATTTGCTGACAAGGTCATTGTATCGACCATAGAATTTACGAAATGATGACTTTAAACGAGACTGTTGATATTCTTGTTTCATCAACTTGCTTGTCAATAATTTACCTCGTTTAAGAAATTGTTCATACGTAGAGCATGCTCTTGCGTATCGAATCAACTGAGATATAAATACTCCGTATGCAGGTGATGAAGGTATATTGCTGCATAAGTAAGGGAAGTTGACGATAGAAAAGTTAAAGTCATCACGTTTATCATATAGCTTGGTTGTTAGATTACCATTTGTGTCTTTTTCAAGTAAAATATCCAAGTATGAAGTAGAAGTGTTGGACTCTGTGGTATCTTTTATCTCAAGCTCACCAGGATATATCGTGTCGACGTAGGAATGGAAATTATCATTATTAATTGACAATACGTCGTCGATATATCTAAATGTCGAGTTGAAGGCCACAGCAAGTGTTTTTTTCTTTTCACGCAAAAGATTTTGAATAAATTCTGCTTCATATGAATATAAAAATAAGTCTGCTAATAACGGAGCGCAATTTGTACCCATGGGAATTCCAATAGATTGTTGGAATACCTGGTCTCCAAAAACCACATAGATATTGTCAATCAGAAACTCAAGCATCTTCTTGATGTCAACTTCAGAGTACTTATGTGTACAATCAGAATCTGTTTTAACAAAATAATTTTTCAAATGACCAATGACGAGGTAAATAAACTTACGAGTTCCATTTTTGTTGAAGAAGCAGCTGTCAATGATATCAAAAAGCCTGGATTTTAATTTGTCGTGCGGAATTGTTGTGTATAAAGTTGAAAAGTCGTAAGTTTTTATGCTGTTGATTTTTGTAAAGTCTTGTGATTTCAAATTGTCCAAAAGTTCTTTAGAATTTTTAAGTATCCACATCTGATTTACACCACTTCTTGAATATATAGTTGTACAGTACTCTTGACGTTTTACCTTCACTACTGTCAATATTTTAGTGAGAAGTAACGAAAGAGGCTTGGTTGAACATTTACTGGAACCTGCAATGTATCTTTGTTTGTAAGGATTCTTATGAAGTTTCGGAATCCAATATATATAAGGTAGTTCAAATTCATTTTGGCTCTGTGGAATATTAAACGTATTCAAAACTGACAGGTGATTTTGAAGAATTTCTTCCTTAGAAAGACTAGTATATGTATAAGTAGGAATACCACTCGTGGAATTAAATCCAAGTTCTTCTAAAATGCAATTTATATAATGAGCCTTACAAACGAAGACAATGTTGTTACCTGCTTTGTCGGTAGGAACCAGTACGTACTGATCGTGTAATCTATCTAATTCTTTTTTCACTTCTGGTTTATTGAACACAGAAGGATAGATGGTTTTCATTTTGCCCCTCAATCTTTTAATACGTGACTTTAACATGGATCTGATACATTTAATCCATTCTGACAAGGTGTCAATGTCTTCTTTTTCATATCTAGCCCATGATTTATAGCTAATATTGAGCATACCATTTTCCTTAAATAATGGATTAACTTGCTGTCTGCATGAATCCATTAGTCCAACATTTGGGAATAGCTAGGCCTACAACACAATATATACTGAAAGGAAAAAGAAACGCAGGGTAGCATAATTGTCGATAAAAATTTGACCACATGACCGAAAATTACGAAAATTGGTCAGGTGGGAAATTTAGTTACTGTGTATTAAAATCAGTATTCAGAATTACTCAACCGTAAAATTTATGACGTCACGTTGGGAAAACGCTAAAAAGCCCAAAACACGTGCAATTTGATAACGACGTGTTTCTTCACAAATCTTGTTGCATTATTTGATGCTTATGAGGTATGCACATCGTTTTTCAATATTAAGACACATTATGAATTTATTGCAATCTTGGCGCAGTTTACGGAAGTTCAATGGGGTCTTGTTTTCGAATTGCCTAATTAATGAAAAAAGGCAACAACGGTTTACCAAGCAGTCTCTTGTAAATTTTCCCCTATAAAACTTTTTAGCCGTTGTCAGAGAGGGTCTGGAGTGGATTTCAATCAACCGTGACGCTGACGTTAACGCAAAACAGAGCCATGTTACGAGCTAGTTATTCATCCTGCCATCGGTTAAATCGCCACCTTACTACCACAAAAACATCCATTTATAGTGTACACGATTATAATCATAACATTCATACAAACTTTGAAAGAAAACAATTCCGCAATTTGGTTTTTTGAGCCAGTCAACTTACTTTTGTATTCCTCTCACTGACGCATGCGCGCGTCGTTTGACTAATTTTTTTGCGTGGTTACCCATGCTAAATATAGCCAGGGTTTAAAAGATAAACGCTCTGATGAAATTCCATGCAAAGGAGAAATAAGACTCTGACAGATGCACGAGATGGACATTGAAGATAGTGAGAGTTTTCAATTTTCCCTTTTGGGGGGTATCATCATTTGAGCTTCAATAACTCATGAATAATTACACAAAATCATACGAGAATTTGGTTGTATCTTTTTGAAAGATAATTTTAAAAGTTAGATAGGAAAACTAAAAAGTATTTTAAGAAAAACAAATTTAATTCTCCTCAGAAGTTTACCCTGCGTTTCTTTTTCCCTTCAGTATATTAATATATGCAGTTATATGCTATTAGATTGTTAAATATACATTGTAGAATAAAATGGCATTACATTTGACAAAACAAATTATGCTACATTGTATACTGTAGTGAATTTATGTTATTCATATAAATGGGGAAAAAAATAGGTTACAAAACTTCTCTGGGAAAGTGAAACCTCTGATATTACAATATTTATTGATAGAATATTTTCTTTAAAAAAATTTGATTTTCTCATTTACCAAAATTAAAAAAAAATGTATAGCACATGCATACTTAAAAATGTGAAATGCTTTAGATGTATACATACCCTGTGGTTTTTGTAAACTGCATTAATTTCTCGCAATCAATTGCAAAATCTATCTGTACGATATTCGAGATAAGTTTTTCTGATATACCTGTGAAATGATTGTTAAAAATCTCAACAATTTCTTGAGTGTCCTCAGTGGTGTTATTATTGTCAGAAAAAGTCATCGGTACAAAGTTATTTGATTTTGATGCTAGGTTATTTAATGTCTTCCACATTCCATGTTCTTGTTGTCACAATTTTTATTAAATTTTCTTATGTCTGTTATGGCGTACCATAATTTCAATTCTCACCGTATACTCGTTACGGATAGTTGGTCACTGCTGTAAGACCGGTTTGTAAAATTGTCGACGTGGGAGTTGCTAACAGGCCGTAGAAGCGAGAAGAAGTGTCCTTCTGTAGTGAAAATGTATGACCTGTGTGGTCTCCAGACAAAAAGCTGTGTGCATTTGGCCTAAATGTTTGGTGTGTTTGAGAAGTTTTCCTGTGTGGAAAGTGTAGTATTTTTAGTACATTGGCAGCGGTGAGTGTGAAATGTTTATTTTCTTAGCTAGGTTATTTTGTTTGTTTGTTTTTCTTTTCCTAAAGTTATTACTTTGTTCAGTTTAATTTTTGATAGATATTATACCCGACATATCCATTTATTCCTTATTAATGCGTTATTACCGACTATGGAAACCCAGACTTTGAAATAATGTGTTATTATAGGTGACCAGCTTGACCAGCTCGACCAGCTGTGAGTACAAGTAACGTAAGTGTGACGTTATAGGGTGTCGTTACTACAGCGTTGGAGGAAATCCTACGTACTAAGACGTTGACGGTCGATGTGGACTGAGTACCAACGATAACATAAACCAACGACTGTGTCAGTGTGTGTATATACGAACAGAACGAACAATACGGTAACGTCTTGGGGTCACATTTATAGAAAGATCTGCGGATATGTGCACGTGTCAAAGAAACATTCGTCTGGTCGGGTTTGACAATATTTTAGTCGGTATATAGACACTATTATTATTATTTTTTTTGTTTGTTTATTATATTTTTTTTGTTTAGTTTTTTTTGTTTTTGTGTGAGTGTTGTGTGTGTGCGTGTTCAGAGTGTGTATATAATGTTTTGAGCACTATAATAAACTTTTGTTTGCACGTACTCTTTGTTCTTTTTCAAAGCTTGGTTGCAGCGAGGGTTTATTGCCATGCCATTTATCACAAATTGTGACACTTGTGGATTTTTGCTTTGCTCTATAGTTGCAATTGACTTATAATATTTTATCTTTGCGCTATCTATAAGTGCTGTGACCTTGTTTCTCCAGATTCGAAAGTTTTCACGGTCACCATTTTGAAGGAAACTGTCACGCATATGTTGCGCCTTAGTGATTTCTGGTGTTAACCATTTAGGGCGATTATTGTTTTTTACTCGCTTAGTTTTAATCTTTGCATGTTTGTCCATTATTTTGTTAAATAGGATATAAAATTTTCCCAAAATTTCATTTGGATCACGTACGCTTTCCAGTGTTGTAAAATTCGCACTATATAAATCATTTACGAAATTGTGCTCATTGAAGTTTTTAAAGCATCTGTATGTTATCTCAGTGTGCTTTCCTTTACGTAAGAATGTATTTGTTTTTCTTGTGAAACACACTGGTTAGTGGTCTGACAAAGCTATGGGGGGCACTTGAATTTCACACATGTTTTCAGGTACATTAGTGTAAACATGGTCAATGAGTTCTTGATGTATGTGTAATTCTAGTAGCTTGTTGAATTACTTGTGTAAAATCAAACTCCTCTAGAGCAGAAGTCCAGTACCGAGGGGGGTCTTTGAGCAGGTCAATATTAAAATAACCTGTTAGAATAATTTCATTTTCATCACAGCGGGATGCACAATTTATCTCTCTAGCCAACTCATCAATCCAGTTGGAGGTAGCAGATGGAGGTCGATAGGCAGAACAAAAGAAAAATTGGTTTACATTTTGGAATTATAACTTCAAGCCATATTGTTTCTATTTCATCTTGTTTAATGTCATCTCGACGCTTATAATTTAGATCTTTAGACACATAGACAATAAGCCCTCCACCTGTTGTACCTAATCTATCCTTTCTTTCAAAAACACCCATACTTAATTCATTATCAACTGTTTTTTTAATTTAAAAAGGTTTCACAAACCCCGAACACATCCAGTGTTTGTTCACTATGTAAAATTAATTGGATTTGATCAAATTTTGGCAAAATGTGACAAACATTTAAATTTGTGGGTAGATTTTGAGGTGGATGCAAAATATGGAGATGGTTGGTGAATAACCAGCTTGCATTCCGTTTCACTATGATTAGCATCTTGACTTAAATTATGCATATCAGGTTGACTCTTCATTTCATTAAGAAATTCTCTCCTGTATCATTCAAAGGCACTAGACCCTTGAATGAGGATAGTTTTTGTACTTTTGTAAATAGTTACTGTTACTGACTCACATGCAGACTTGTATATGCACCCGTTTTTCTTGTTATTTCCATGAAATAAGAGTATTTTCTGGAGCACAGATAGAACCAAATCATGTTTCTGGCCATCATAGTTTATAGTCACATTTTCTTTGTTGAACTTAATCTGGAGAAAGTCTGGTATACTCACTGATGGGGTTAAGTCTAGATCATTATCCTTTCCAGTAAAAGATTGTGATAATGCACTAAATGAGTTCCAAATTGATTTAAATGGATTGGAATTTACACTAAGATCCATGATTTCTTGATCATTTTCACTTATCAGCTGGGTACAGGTAAGAGCTCATAAAACACGTCTTATCTCTTCAACAGTCAGAATCATCATGAAAAAAGAAGCATAATATTTTAAGGGTTGTTTTACTTGTTGAAAGGTTTTGGCATAGCAACAAATGCAAAAGAACAATCATGGCATAATTTTGATTATTTTCTATTTATCAAGGACAGAAATTCTTCAAAATCAAATGTCAGTTTTAAATATTTTAAATATTCCACAGAGCCAAAAGGAATTTGATTTATATATATATTAAATTCTGAAACTTCATAAAAATCCTTACACGCAAAGAAACATTGCGGATTCCAAGAAATGTTCGACCAGGCCTCTTTCGTTACTCCTCTCTAAGACATTGACAGAAGTGAAGGAAAAACTTCAGGAGTACTGTGCAACAATATATTCAGGAATGGTGTGAATCAGATGTGGATACTTTAAAATTCCCAAGAGCATTTGGACAATTTGAAATCACAAGATTTTACAATAAATCAACAGCTTAAAACGTACGACTTTTCAACTTTATATACAACCATTCCCCACGATGAATTAAAGTCAAGGTTTTTTGATATCCTTGACTGCGCTTTTTTAAGAAAAAATGATATGGTCATTAATCATTTGCAAAATGTATTAGTATTAGATTCAATCAAATTTTAAATAAGTAAAAAAAATCTTAATAGTTATTAGAAATCAAACCATGTATGGCCGTAGGGTCCAAGTGAGGGTCCAGGGTTTCCCCTTCATAAATTTGTCGATATATTAGGTACACTGTATCAGTAAAAATCATTGGAGTAGGTGCTATCATTGAAAGAGATAAGCGCTTCGTTGCGTGGTATAGAAGAATGCTTAAAGAAAGAAATAAAAACATTTATGAATAGATATTGGACCATACAGAAGTACAGAATAAATACGTTAAGGATACTTTTTCACAGAAACTCATGACCTTTTCTTATGTAACTATGTTCGCAAGTTTGCTACATTAATAAGGTACATGTAGTATTAATTATATTGTTTTATAAATTAAAAACAACAAAGAAAGATTGACAATGTCCGTGAACATTATGAATCGAACCTAGCTTAAATATAGATAACAAAAACAACAAAAACACATAAAACAAATTCAGGGTTTTAATAATACACAAGTTTATATACCAGGTAGAGTGTTAAATTGAAATATTGTAACTTTCAAATACGAATAGTTAAAAGAATATAGACTGCAATCTAATTAAAATCAGGGGGTTAGGTCCACTTGTATACACGCTACACAAACATCTGACAACATACCATAGATGATCATGTCAGAGTTCAAATTCTATCAACCAATCAAATCGTCGCCTGCAAAATCATTGTACGAGGTGAATGTATATTACTGAAGAAAATACGTCTAGAGCTATTACAAATTTGACCCCTGACGTAACCCTCTATGCGATTTTGTTATTAAGTATTTTGTTATGTGATTGTATGAGCTGTATTTTTTAGAATTTCATTTTGCTTTTAAATGTATTATTATGATAAACTTGTCTGTATCTTAAACTTTATGACCTATTAGACTAAAAATAAACAGACGAATGACTTCTATATACAACCCGATGTACAGTTTTATTTAAGAAATCACTATTTTACAGGAGAATGATAATGTAAATTTGATTCAATCGAAGCTTATAAATAGTTCTACCGTTGAAAATATGACAACAAAAGTTTATGAATGTTATTTTTTCTGTCATTGAAATAGTTAGGAATAGTGGGTCTTCGCTCCATGTTTTGTAATCCACATAAGACATTACCGTAAATCTGGAAATTTTAACGTCGATTTATTTTTGCAAATTTGGGACATAAAGCTGTTGATTAATTTTTACGCTTCAAATTTTTGCGAATTGTCACAGGTGCTAAAAATAAAAATCACTGAAGATTTTCATATCAGGTTATGCCCAGTTAGAATACCACCAATATACTCGCAACGTGGCAAGTGCATATAAGCAACACCCATCAGCCACGCAATTCTAAATTTATAGGACCCGACACAGTGCTGTGATTTTTCTATGTTTCTTTCATTTTGACATCGTTTTGAATAAGTTATTGCTTATTGACATTAATGTTTTCTCAGCAGTGTGTTTCGGTGGTTTTATATCGTATTGATGTATTAAAAATCTAAATCACGGTCCCACCTTCATCAGGGATCCGGCCGTAATTTTTATTGTGGCAAAATAGCATTTGTTAGCAAATCACCAATACTTTTATGCTAAGCATATGCAATCATTGGTTTTGTTTGAAAAATTTGTTTACAAGTTTCATCTTTCAAGATTAATGACCAGTATTTTAATAACTTGGATTTCTGACCTTTGATTCTTGGATCATACTTTGTAATAAGAACATTAGGTATTTCCTTTGTTTTCTTAGTTTCTTGTAACGTTATGACTCTGTTTAAAGCCAAGGAGTCATTAATAATTGGGTCAATCTCAATTTTCTTGTACTCTCTTTTAAAAAGATGTGATCTGAACTCGGCAAGTTCTTCATGAAATTCTGTCAAGTCACTTGTATTGCAAACATGTCTTATACATTCCCCCTTAATAAAACCCTTAAATACTAATTTGGGGTGAGCGCAAATATTGAAATGTATTTGTTGGTTTTATATATGACTTCACATCAATAATATGATAATCTTGGAATCGGGTTCCTTTGTATACACATGTGTCCAGAAATGGTAGTGATACCTCAGATAATTCATATGTAAATTTCAGTAAGAGATGGCATTCATTTGCTGTTTCGAAAAACGTTTTATTTCGTTTTCCGAGCCATCATAAATCATGAATCCGTCATCACGGAATCGCCCATGAAAACAAATTTTCTGTTTGTATTCCGAGTTTACTAACATTTCAGTTATTTGATACATTCTAATGTCCGATATTTCTGGACTACTGGGGCTTCCCATTGGACACCCGATTGTTTGTTTGTAATATTTGCCATTGAATTCAAATATTGTGTTTTCTAGAATGCACTTTAGTAAAAACATCAAGTCAGCTGTTTCAGGACAAGGAATGTCTGAGTGCATGCTGCAGTCGAAATTCGATAGCGCTTCTTCTACCGCCGTAGAAAGTTCATTGAAGGTCATATTTGTATACATTGATGTTACATCGTAAGTGACGAGTAAGCAGTTCTTTGGCGGTTTGATACTTTCAATTTTATTGATGAAATCTTTAGTATCTTTGATATACGTTTTTTGAGATTGAACAATAGGTAGTAGGAAATAGTCAACGTAATGACTTATTCTTTCCGTTGGTGACCCTATTTGTGATATGATGGGTCTACCTTTTGGAAATGTATTATCGTTTTCTCTCATTTTATGTACTTTAGGCAATAAATAAAGTCGCCCTGGTCGTATATTCTGATCGCTTGTTTTTGTAAGATATGAGAATGTTTGTTTGTCTAATTTTCTTTTCTGAAACATTTCATTTAGTTTATTCTCTATAGTTTTATAGATAATAGACAAATTAGGTTTTTCTATTTCAGTATAATACTGTGTTGATAATTGGCGCAGACCCTCTTCAATGTATTGTTGTTTATTCATTATCACAACAGTGTTACTTTTGTCTGCTTTTTTGATAACGATGTTTTTATTGTTCAGTAGGTCATACATTGCCCTCCGTTCGAAAGGTGATATGTTAGAAACATTTGATTTGATCTGAATTGATGACACCTCTAATTGTGTGAGATCAATATAGTTTTCGAGTGCTTGGCATGTATAGCTAGGTTTATAACCCGTATTTTCTCGAAATGGATGTAAACGTTCATTTTCATCCGTGCTAAAATGATATTTGCATTTTAGTTTTCTTGCAAATTCCAGAAAATCTTTCATGACTTTGTTTTTGACGTTTTTTGTTTTAGGAGTCGGGATATATTTTAATCCCTTTGATAATAAAAATGTTTCACTCTCTGTAAGTGAATGATTGGAGAGATTAAGTACGTAGCTTTGAGCTTTACTAGACCAGTGCTTACCGACGCCTATTCACTGAGTTATAAAAAAAAAAAAGACACGAGTTCTCAGAAAAAAAATTTTCACATGTTGATTTATTTTTAAGAAAAATATTTTTGCGAATGCAATGCACGCGCAAATTTGCTAAAAATTTATCTACAGTAAAAAATTTCCAGATTTACGGTATTTTAGCCAACATTACGTCTCGTAAATAGTTCGTACTTTTATACATTGCAAGTAATTAAGACTTTTGTTCTTTCTATACTCCATTTAACGATGTTCGATCCTGATATTTAAAGTCTTAAACTTTTTTTGCCAAGTATAATTTTAGTTTCTAAATACATAGCTTAATTAAAATTCAAATCAAAAAATGGGGATCAATATGCTTCTTTTAGCGCTTCAGTACATTTAATATGACCTTTCTGCGCTGAAATTTTTGTAGTAATTAAAAATTACATCTTCGACGTTTTCCCTCCAATATTTTTAACCAATTAAAGCATGAAACAAAATGAACTCTAAGTCTGTTTAAAAAAAGACACTTGAAAATTGTGACTAAGAACAATTTTCAAATTGCTTCGCATAATCAATTATTTGACCTTTCTGCACTAATAAAATGCTATTTTTCCGGCATTGAAAATATAATAAGCAAGAAAATTATTTTAAAGTCTTAAACTTTTTCTGATTTTAAGGAAATAGGTCAACGTTATCTTGAATATTTATAAAAGAACATCAAAAGTGCGGGTATATGATGTACATTTTCAGATATTACTAAAATAAGTGTGAATTTTACGTTAAAATTGGCTTAATTTTTTCCCGGATTTTCAGAATATATTACTATATTTGTCACAATTTGCTGATAGAATTCATAAGAAATAATTTAATAGATATTTCAGAACCAGCATAACATATTTCACTGCAAAAAACAGCTTTGTGTGCAACCAGCATGAAAAAAAATAGGCATCCAAAATTAACAGTACTGTTATAGTTCAAATGGAAAATACTGACCATTTTCGTCTAGAAAAAACCTTCCGCCACAAAATATAGTCTCTAGCTTAATTCTACTTGAATGGAATTTAATCACGGTTTTTTCATTGAATATAGTTTAATTTGAATTGTAGAATTAAGTTTTATTGTTAGAACCTAAAAATGATGCTTAATTTTATGAATAAAAGACCTGCGCGAAATGCGTTCAAAATATCAGGATCGAACGTCCTTAATAGTAATTATATGCCTTTTGAAAACTATAGAATTACCCTTCAGCGTTTTACAATAGGGTTATGGTAATATTATCGTTTATAATATTAAGACTCAATACTGGAGATATATACAGTTCTATATATTTTTCACACAGAGTATCGCCTCACGTGTTTCCTGACCTCTTTGATCACTTTCGTGTAATTAAACACTTCCTCTCTATCCCACTTATCCTTATTTATCTGTCATCGTATCCTCTCTAGAACAGACACCCCCTCTCTGTCTAACACGCAATCATACTCGCTGTACCTCCCCCTGACATTGACATCCATATTCGACTCCAGGAGAATCTGCACATTATCCACCAATCCGTCGTCATAATAACCCCTGTCAATTAGAGTGAACAGCAGAGGTTTCATTATACAGCTGTATCCACTGATTGACATCCAAACCTATGCATACAAGATGCTTTAAAGCCTTTCAATCACTTTTAACTACCGCATAATACAAATCTCCCCAGTCCTCCATACGCCACACTCGTCTCCGTGTCACCACCACATCATCCTTACTATCAGTCATCACGTCACTGTGTCTGATGTTTACCAAACACTCAAACAAATGTAACCTCAGTCTGTCTACTTGACTTTCATTCTCTGTTCTTAATAATTGCTTTACAAAACTAATTTCATTCCTAATTAATGCAATAAAGAATGCTGACATTCCTTCTTTATTTTTGATAGTTGAGTCGGCACCATACCCATCCAACATTCGTATTATAGCAGGGATGAAAGTTTTATGAATGATAAAAAAAGCTATAGAGAGAGGAGTGTTTCCTGCCTTATCCTGCTTATTGACATCACTTCCTGCGTCTAGCAGATTTTTAGCTATATTCATATACCCATTCTTACAAGCTGCTGACAGTGGTGTATCACACTCTCCTTGTAGATTGACATCAGCCCCTGCCTTTAATAGCTCTATAACAATACTTGTATATCCACTGTTACATGCTACTGTCATTGGTGTATCATCATTTCCTTGTAGATTGACATCAGCGCCTGCCTTCAACAGCTCCATCACAATACTCAAATGTCCGTCATAACATGCTACTGTCAGTGGTGTTTCATACTTTCCATATAGATTTACGTCAGCCCCTGCACTTAGCAGTTCTTTTATAATACCCATATATCCACCCTCAATTGCTGCTGTTATCGGTGTTAAAAATTCATCCTGGGGATTAACATCAGCTCCTGCTTTGAGTAGCGTTTTAACCACATTTATATATCCTCCTTCACATGCTAAGGTCAATGGCGTAAAGGTTAAATCCCATGCTTTACAATTTTTACCACGTAAATTGACATCAGCCCCTGCTTTTACTAGCTCTTCCACTATATCTTCATGTCCGTGAGAACATGCCACTGTAAGTGATGTATAAGATTTAGTTTTTATATCAACATCAGCTCCTGCCTTTAACAGCGTTATCACAATGCTCAAATGTCCATTATAACACGCTGCCAAGAGTGGAGTTTCATACATACTTTGTATATTTACATCAGCCCCTGCTTCTATCAGCTCTTCCACTATATCTTTATGTCCAATCCAACATGCCGCTGTCATTGATGTATAAGATTTAATTTGACAATTGACATCAGCCCCTGCCTTCAGAAGCTCCATCACTATACTCAAATGCCCACCATAACAGGCTGCTGTCAGTGGAGTTTCGTGTATATTTTGTAGATTAATATCAGCCCCTGCACGTAGCAACTTCTTCACAAAACCCTCATGCTCACGGTCACATTCTACTATCAGTTTTGTATGATAATAGTATTCATCTTGTAAATTTACATCAGCCCCTGCTATAAGCAGTTCTTTAACTATATTTAGATTTCCACCTTGGCATGCACTTTTTAGCGGTGTTTGAAAATAATCTTTTAGATTAACATCAGCCCCTGACGCTAGCAGATCTCTTACCATATTTAGATTTCCACCCTCACATGCTGCTATCAGTGGTGTCAGATTGTCTAACTTACCTTGTAGATTAACATCAGCCCCTGCCATTAGCAACTCTCTAAATATATTTAGATGGCCATTCTTACATGCCACTTTTAATGGTGTATCTAACTTACCATGTAGATTAACATCAGCCCCAGTCAGTAGCAGTTCTTTTACTATATTTAGATGTCCATGCTTACATGCTGCTATTAATGGCGTTTCTACCTTACCTTGTATATTAACATGAGCTCCTTTTACTAGCAGCTCTTTTACAACATGAAGATGTCCACCTTCACATGCACTAATTAGTGGTGTGTGAAACTCACTTTGTAGACTAACACCAGTCTCTAGCAGCTCTCTTACTATATCTAAATATCCATCCTTACATGCTGCTGTCAGTGGTGTATCAAGCCCACCTTGTAGATTTACATCAGCCCCTGCCTCCAACAGTTCTCTTACTACATCTACATGTCCACCTTCAAATGCGGCTATTAATGGTGTTCTCCATTTTCCTGCTTGATTAACATCAGCCCCTGCCTGTAGCAGCTCTTTTACTATATCAAGATGTCCACCATTAGATGTGGCTATTAATGGTGTTGCAGCGCGACTTTGTAGATTCACATTAGCCCCTGCTCTGAGCAACTCCTTCACTATACTTATATATCCACCCTCACAAGCTGCTATTAGTGGTGTATCATAAACACCCTGCGGGTTGACATTAGCCCCTGCCTTTAACCACTCCTTAGTTATACTTATATGTCCTCTCTTACACGCTGCTGTCAATGGTGTATAATAATCATCTTTCGGGTTGACATCAGCCCCTGCTTCTAACAGCTCCTTAACAACTCTCAGATGTCCACCCTCACATGCGACTTCAAGTGCTTCGTTTCCCAGTATATACTTAAAATCTAAATCTGGAAAGGTCATCAAAATTGTATTTTTCTTCAGATATTTAATAAATATTCTCACAATGTCTAAATCTCCATTAAAACAACTCAGCAGAAGTAGTCGCCGTTGTTCTGAGATTGATCCATCAATGTCCCAGTCTGTGAATGACCATGAATTTTCTATTGGATCATTTGCTGCAACATTCTTTCTCCCTTCTTTTGTTGGATTCAGTAAATCAATATTAAAAAAATTCAAAAAAAGTTCAGACAGTGTTTCCTTGTGCGACTCAGTTTGCTCTAAGATATATTGCAAAATCCTTTTGTGTCCGTAGTAAACCACCCAACTGATAACCCTGACACTGTATGTTGTTTCTCTTTTATCGTACTTCTCATTCACCAGCGCCACCTGTCTGCGCCTCTCTCTGAATCTCTCATCCATCTTCACACTATCCTCCATCACATGCTCCCCTTTACTCACTATCTTAGACACATCTTTCTGTTCTGATAGAAATAAAGACTTCAACTCTGTGTACGACTTGGTCTTCAGCACATCAATAAAAGCCTGACAAACTCTGGGGTGTTTTAAAACATTATTCATAAAAACATCATACAGCTCCATATTTTCTATATCCCTGTACAAACGCTCTGCTAACCTAGAGTACAGATCCTCCCCTAACCTTATACAGAGATCAAATGACTCCATTCTATCACAGTGTTCAGCACTAAACGCGACTCTCTCCCCTTTCTTCAATTCATTGTTACCCCCACTATTGACTGCAACTTTTTCACTTGCTTGCTTTTGTTCATTCTCTAATTTAAGCATTTCATCCTTGTGAAGCTTTACATAGTTAGCAATATAACTACAACTCAAAAATTGTAAAATGAGATCTGGGAACTGAGAACCAAAATGATAAGCAATGATTTCAAAAATGGAGTCATGAATAAAGGTAAACTCAGTACCACATTGTTTTGTGTATGTCCCCATCATGACTGATAATGCTATAACAAATTTAAATGCGTCCGTGTAACTCTCAACTTCACAACTTTCTAATGTTTTTGATTTCATTTCGTTGAAAGTCTTATTTTCTGTGTCTTGTAATATTTCTTTTGATAATTTATTGTAGCATACTGAAACTTGTTCTGTTCTTGCATTTTGTCAAACTCTTTTAAAATGCATTCAGTTGGACAAGTAAATATAGGATCTCCCATGATTTGTAGTTGGATATGATTTGTATCCAACGAGTTGTGTGATTTTTATCCCCGAGCCTTCGCGAGGGGATAAAAACACACAACAAGTTGGATAAAAATCATATTCAACTACAAAACATGGGAGATTCTTTTTATCCCGTGTTTAATACTTCACAACCGATGTTTAACACTGTTTTATATATTAGGACTCTGCTATATTTTACTTCCTCACGCTAACGCAAAAACCATTGTGACGTCATAACTGTGGGATATGAAAACGATATCCCATGAGCTATTTCCCGGCCTTTTAGTACAATACTTATGATTAACAGTTTCAAAACCTTGGAAACCCAAAATATTGTTAAAATTTTATTAAAAATGGAAAATTTTGAATACTGTTAAGAGGGCTAAATAACAACTTCCGGTAATGGAAAGAAATTCATTCAACCGTTAAATAACTGATTTGGCAAAGTAAAAGATGTTCTAACTTTTTTGTTACATAAGGATATGGAAAGTTATAACCTGCATATAATTTTCAATCCTAAAATTAGGGTGTTGCGTTTCCATTGGCGGTGAGTATATTTATAAAATTTAGCATCAAAATATTTTCACATGTAAAAACTGTTTATTTTGTCAATGTGTAAAGTTCCATTCCACGAAATAGGCCTCATTCGATGAAATAGTAACCAAAATTTTAAAATCAATATAAAATACATTGAAGTTAAAACAGTTTCTAATATATACAATGTTACCATTACACATGATATATAGTTCAGGCCCATAGGAGCAATTTCAGTTGGAAGGGGGGAGCAGTTATGCATGCTTAGTTGGCAGGAGTACCATCAACTATCAGAAGATCCCTGACAAGCAAGAAAAACCTTCATCATTTTAATTGAAGGACAACAATCATAATTGACTGCCGTCACGAGAAAAGGGCCCTTAAGGTCAAATTTTCACAAATTGACTTTTTGGTAAATTTTGATAGCCGGACTCTTTCTGAATGCAAATATACATAAATTTTGAAAATATCTCACTTTTTTGATATTTTATGAGCATTTTAGTGAGGCGCTCCAAAAATAACTTTGACGTTACTCACTGAAAACGTAACGACGTCACCTGCGTCTTATTCAATTTTCAAAAAATCTTAAAATCACGTATTATTTAAATAACCTCAATCGTTTTGAGCATTTAAAATATGAGAAAGTATTTATTTTTTTCCTCCAAGCGACTACTGTTTAACTATTCCTGAGGTATTTCGTTTGTTATTACTATTTCTATGCTAATTTTAGAGCAGATCTAGTAATTCGTAAAAGGGAGGGGGAGGGGGGTCTAGACAGAATGTAGGAGCGGTTTATAACATAATCAGTAGGGGAATAATATTTGTTTAAATCCATAAAAAATCATTCTTTTTATATCAAATAATCTAATTCAATTTATGAAATATATAAAGAATTTGTAACACATAAAGAATAAAAGAAAAAAAATATTAGATAGAGAATCCCATGCAGAAGGACACCACGAGCAAATAGGGGCACCCCTCAAAGAACATCGATCCCGATAATGAAAAAACTTGTGAGACAGCATTCACTCACAATCACACACGCAAGTAACTTTCTTCTGTTACTATAATAAAAAAAAAACCATGAATTTTCTGTATCACCAAAAATTAAATTGAGAAATAAATTCAGATACGCTAGGATACGCTAGGATATGTAATCTTGTTTTTAAAAACGTTTATTGCTTTATAAATATTCTTGAAAAAATATAAGTTCCCTTCTTCCCTGCAAGCAGATTTTAAATTTTTTTTACGTTTTGGAACATTTTATTTAAAAATTAAAATGTTTTAAGCTCTAGGTTTCCACTGTGTATACAATTCATTTTCGTCGCCTGTCTTAGTTATGGAGTAGAAACGTGGTAGTAAATTGGCAAATAAAGGACAAATGAATTATTTATATACCGTATACCTAAAATTGAAACTTTCTTTGAATTTATGCCTCAAATTTAAACCGTCTTTTAACTTCTTATTTTTTGAAAAATTAAATCACAATAAAAATCGGTCACAAATATTTATGCTCATTTACCTTTTTTTTAAAAATATATTTTGTGGCATCTGTACCCTGTTTCACATGAACACAACATTTGAAAATTTCTTACAAGGGCCGCTTCTATGATCTTAAAAAAATATCTATGTATTATAGTGTTTAATTTAATAAAAAAGATGGCAATTGTGAGGTTCTTGTCTCTTTTTATTATATTTACACTAAAGGGTCTTGACTTTTCTGTGCGAAATTACATTTCCATATTAAAATTTTGACGATATCTATTTGAAACTGAAACTGTATGTATACTTAGTGGAGTCTTATTTATCCGGATGCTTTGATTCCTAGTCAATTTGCCCGGATATGTGAAGCGTCCGGATACCGGAATTACAAGTAAATAAAACTTTCGTACCGATGAAAAATCGTTCGGATACATCCGGATATCCGGCTTCCTGATATCTGAAGGTCAACTGTATTTTTACGCAAGAACGGCTGGCCCTTAGGAAGCCATTTCAGTTGGGGGAGCTATATATTTTTTTCAGTTGTACATGTTGGCACTTTCAATCACCAAATTTTCCTTGTCAAGCGAAACAATTTTTCACGGCCACGAATGGTCATATACTTCGTATTCATTTTCCTCCGTGAATGGCTAATTAACTTGATATAAGCTTTCATAATTTCGATGCGATTGTCTTATCCAATGATGAACTATTATGAACATTAACAATAAAGTTATTAAAATGAGGCGATGCTGTTAATTAAGTAAATATTATACCGCTCTAATCTGACTCTCTTTCGCTGAAATATTTACTTAGGCAGACCATTTTTTCCTTAATCAAACATAAAACACTGCCTTATTCTTTAGCCCTATAGAGCACGAATTTGACTAAACTACATCAAAGAGTGTGTATGTGTGTGTGTGTGGTGGTGGTAGTGGGGGGCATTTCAATGTAAACTCCATCCCCTATCCCCGTTGCTACTTGCTGCGATTGTAATGATCAATATTTTCTTTAAAAGAAGAAAAATTTGTGTTTCTTTATCAATTACTTTCCGTAGGGTCATGTAAGGATTACGATATAAAGTCTTATCTCAATTTCAACGGAACTTTAAGAAATTAATGTCTAGATATGCGGTATTTTGATACATGTATCAGAGTTGAAGATTTCAATGCAAAATGTGGTTTATTTATTTCATATCAAGAATTCAACATTCAGTTTTATAATAATATTTCACGCTCAGTTTTTAAAGATTTTAAAAATGTTCATGACTTTTCAAAATTATAATTTGTTACATACTTTTTGCTCTTTCGGTGAATGTATTTCAAGAGATGTAGCCATATATATGATATCCGGAAAATCGTACTTTTTTTTGCTTAATCTATAGTTTTATTTTTCCTTTTGGTTCCTCATTCATATTATCATTGTCGATGTAATATTGTTCATTTCTTTAACATTGGGTATAATGCTTTTGGGAAAAGTCTACAGTAGCTGTATTTAATTTCTTAACATATTGCAAAATAGGCTCGAGTTGATTTCATTCAATCATTTCATCGGAACAATTTCAGAAATTTGAAACAAAAATAATTTCTACCATACAATTCCTTTGAATGTATTTATTTGATCATTTTAGATTAGTATTTGAAACAAAATTAAATTTAACAAAATTGTGACATCCCTATCATCCGTATTTTTTTCCTCATCATTCTCTATTACTGTTAATTAGTAAAAGGTAAGTTATTAAAACTAAAAGTAAGTTATTTACTGTTGATGTAGGTTTGGATCTCCAATGTTACCAGTATCTTTATCTTATAAAAGAGGGATTATGTTTCTTAGCTTAACATTTACCGGTCTTTTTATCCGGAGATTTTTGTTAGGCTTGTCTTCTTACCCCCCCCCCCTTTAAAAAAAATTGAAATCGAGAGTTCATCGAAGGCTGGCTATCGGGGAACATCAGTGTAATTAAATATGGATTAAAATGACTAAATACCTTCTGTATGTTTTACATTATTACATAATGGTAAAACATAATTATATTTTCAGGGAAAAAGTAGCTCTTATAAAAACGGTAATTACTACATGTATATGTGCATAGACCTCTCGCTCGCTCTTCTCTCTCTCTGACAAAAATATACTAGTCTAGTACATGGAATATACCTTTGATACTGACACTTCTTAACATGAATTCAAATTAAAGTATTTGTAAATTGCCCAGAAAACAAAAAAACAGCATTTTCAATTTCGTCATGCATAGACATCGTTTTAATCGCTGTTCCAGAGCTAGCAATTTGTGCATGTCCAATGTCCCGTATATCAGCATCAAGTTAAATATTCAAACAAAATTATGAATAAATTTACGTACTAAATTGTAATCATATCATATACCTATTAAAAAATGACCGCATCAAGCTTCAAATTTTTGTTACACTTTGAATTCAATTTTATTTCTTGTTTACAAAATGCAGTCAACAAAAATTACTTCCGTGTTTACAATACCGCGACTTTGACGTCGTTTTCTGAGCATTGTGACGTCAAAAGATAAGGGCCCTTTTCTCATGACGGCAGTCATATAATAGCTATGTTTTCTACAGTATATTCTATATTATTATTTGGGGCACGACAAAGTCTGAAGAAGTTGTTTTTTTTTAAAACTATACAAGATGATATGATATGCTGCTCTTTGGCGTCGTTCTACGTCGATGATTGTTTTCATTTTATATATCTCAGTTGATTCGTTACGCAAGAGCATGTTCTACATATGAACGATTTCTTAAACGAGGTAAATTATTGACAAGCAAGTCGATGAATCAAGAATATCAGGAGTGTCCTTTAAAATCATCATTTTGTAAATTTTTTGGTCGCTACAATGACCTTTTCAGTAAATACAATTCATCTTTGAGACATATGTTTACTGACATTTTTCATACTTATTGTTATTCCATTATTTGTACACTGAATTGACGACGGATTTTTGAGTTATTCCCCGATCATGACAAGGAGCATACGACGGGTGATGAGCCTTTCGGCAGGGGATGCTCACTCCTTCATGACACCTGATCCCACCTCTGATGTTTTGGAGGTTCGTCTTTGCTCTAGCTCCAGTTTTGCATTGTTTTATGGACTTTTATAGCAAACACTGTTTGTTATCTTCATATCCTTCCTTCAATAGAATTTAAAATAAGTAAAAAAAATAAGGTCTAAATAGTTATTACATATTAAATTATGCATGGCTGCAGGGTCCAGAGTTAGCCCCCTAAAGTTGTCGATACACTAGGTATCTGTAAACATCTTATGAAATCATCGGAGTAAGTGCTATCATGGAAAAAGATAGGCGCTTCGTTGAGTGGTATAAAAGAATGCTTTTTGTTACGAAAGAAAATTGTTTTGATGAATAAATATTGAGCCATACAGAAATACAGAATAAATACTCCAAGGATACCTTTTCAAAGGAACTTTTGACCTTTTTATGTTACTATATTGACAAGTTTGCTCCATTTATAAGGTACATGTACCAGTTTTATCTTGATTTTAAAAAATTAAAAACCACAAGTAAAGATTGACAATGTCCATGAATTTTTTTTAACAACCCTGGTTTAAATGCAGATATTAATGACAAAAACACATAAAACAAATTTCGGGTTTTAATGATACACAAGTTTACAAAAATAAAATTAAAATATTGTAACTTTCAAATATGAATAATTAAAAATGATAAATGATTAGTTAGATAAAAGAAAATGGAAAAAGTGACACAAATATCAAGACATCGTCGATGGACCAACTCATGATTTGGTCAATAAAGATATCGATCGGGAATAATAATAATGGAAAGAAAATTGACACCAAAATAATTACCCAGTGGCAAGTAGATTTGCACAAATGGTTCAATATTGATCAAAAACTTTCTAAACTTGTAAATGAACAACATGTACAACATGCAAACTAAATTTAGTTTTGTAAACATTTATGTACATTGAAATACACTGAACAGCTAACACAAATCTCTCATTCTAAAATCTAACTACCAAAATACATGTATACTGAACAAAAAAAGAAACGCATAATCAGAATAATATGAAATTCTAAGTTTTCAGTTTAAACCTTATATTATTTAAGCGATTTTAGAGTGTGTTGTGATAAAAATCAATATTGCAGATTGAAAGTCAAGTAGATGTCATTTTCATTGCCCCCAAATTCAAGGGGCATAAAAATATGTACTATGCAAAGTCTCGATGCTAGTGAATTTCCAATGTACGGATATTGTGTAGGAATACCATCTCATTTCAGTCTCTTGCGAACAATTTATGCATTTTTATGCAGATTTTATCATCCAGCAATTATAGCAGCAGTTTTACAGCAAGTTCTAAATCGCATGAGGTGATGAAGGGAGGGGGGGTGTGACTGTCCAGTCTGGTTGTGGTTACATGCGGATGGCATGATAGTGGTCTTCAGACGTTAGTTTTAAGCTTTCAAAGCCCATTGATTTATTTCAAATACAGTTGCAACTTCCTGTTGCGTAGCTCCATTTAGTATCATCGTTAGCCTGGTTGTATTCATCTTTGTTTGGGCGTGGCATTGCAGTATCAACACTGCAATCAAATGTAAAATATGGGTTTAATAGAAGTGTGAAAAGTTTCTCTAATTCCAAAATATCAATGAAAATAGACAACTGATTAAGATGAAATCATGAAAAACACTACTTTCATGAACATGTTTAATCAAGGGAGATAATTCAACACTTGGGTTTTAAAACCCCATGTTGTCCTTTAAATAGGTCACAGGTATCCACTGATATAAAAAATAGTTGTTTCATATACATTCTAAAAATTTCTTTGACGAGTAAAACAATATGCGTTTCTTTTTTTTTGTTGAGTATATATCATTATTAAAATTAGTGTAAATAGCTTGGATGAGAAATATGCATTGAAGTTATCCAGCTATATCAAATAACATGAATCCACATAAGACATTATTTTAGCCCAATAACGCCGTAGTAAATAATTCGTAGATTTATACACTGAGACACAGTAATGTTCATTCTATACTCTCGTAGTATGAAATAAAACATTTGAACCCTATGAAATATTACCATTGAGTAATTTACAATAGGGTTATGGTAATATGTACTTTCATAGTAATTAAGACTTTTGTTCATTCTATACTCCACACCAGTTATAATAGTATTAATAAAATATCTGAACCCTGTCAAAAAATTACTCTTCATTGTTTTACAATAGGGTTATAGTAATATGTACTATCATAGTAATTTAGACTTTATACTGGAAGTATAAGGAGTTCTGTAAATATTCTACACAGAGTATCGTCTTACGTGTTTCTTCACCTCCTTGATCACCCTCGTGTAATAAAACACTTCATCTCTAGACCTCTTATACCTATTTACCTGTCGTCGTATCCTCTCTAGAACAGACACCCCCTCTCTGTCTAACACAGAATCATACTTTCTATACTTCACCCTTACATTGACATCCACCCCCGAATCCAGGAGAATCCTCACCTTATCCACTAGCCTGTGGTCATCAGATCTCTGATCAATCAATATAAACAGCAGAGGTCTCACATGATACCCATCATAATAATCATACAGCTGTATCCACTGATTGACATCCAGGCCCACACATAACAGATGCTTCAAAACCTTACAATCACTTTTTATGATTGCCTCATACAAATCTCCCCGTTCTTTAAATACATCGATCTTGATACGCCACACTCGTCTCCGTGTCACCACCACATCATCCTTACTATCAGTCATCACGTCACTGTGTCTGATATTTACCAAAAAGTCGAACAAATGTAACTTCAATTTATTTGACTGACTTTCATTCTCTGTTCTTAATAATTGTTTTACAGAATCAATTTTATTTCTAATTAATGCAACATAAAATGCTGATATACCTTTGTTATTACTGATAGTTGAGTCTACACCATAAAAATCAAACATTTGTAGTATAACAGGAATGAAAACCTTATTTAGGCTAAAAGCTCTGTAGAGAGGAGTATTTCCTTCCTTATCCTGCTTATTTACATCACTTCCTGCGTCTAGCAAGATTTTGGCTATATCCATATAACCATTCTTACATGCTGCTGTCAGTGGTGTATCATACTTTCCTTCTAGATTTACATCAGCCCCTGCCTTTAACAGCTCTATCACACTAGTTTTTTGTCCCCCAGAACATGCAAGTATAAGCGGTTTATCATATATTCCTTGTGGATTTACATCAGCCCCTGCCTTAATTAGCTCTGTCACAATACTTGAATTATCATATTTTATTGCTAGTGTTAGTGGTGTATCACGCCATCCTTGTAGGTTGACATCAGCCCCTGCTTTAATCAGCTCTGTCACAATACTTGAATGTTTATGTTCTATTGCTTGCATCAGTGGTGTTTCGTACTTTCCTTGTGGATTGACATCAGTCCCTGCATTTATCAGCTCTATCACAATACTTGGATTTCCCTTTTTACATGCTGCTATCAGTGGTGTATTATTCGTTACTTGTAGATTGACATCAGCCCCTACCTTCAACAGTTCCATCACAATACTTCCATGCCCCTTTAAACATGCTGCTGTAAGTGGTGTTTCAAACTTTCCTTGTTGATTGACATCAGCCCCTACCTTCAGCAGCTCTATCACAATACTTGTATGTCCCCTATTACATGCTGCTGTCAGTGGTGTATTATCATTTCATTGTAGATTGACATCAGCCCCTTCCTTAAGCAGCTCTTTCACAATACTCATATGTCCCAATTGACAAGCTTGTGTCAGTGGCGTACCAAACTCTCTTTGTAGATTGACATCAGCCCCTGCCATTAGCAGCTCCTTTATTATACATATATATCCACCATTAATTGCTGCCATTAGTGGTGTAAAATATTCACCCCGAGGATTAACTTCAGCTCCTGTCTTAAGCAGAGTTTTAACTTCACTCAAATATCCATATTTACATGCTAATGTCAGTGGAGTATAAGATTCAAATGAACATATGCTGCTCCATTCTGAAATGATCCTTGGTTGATAATATTTACCATGAAAATTGAATTTAGCCCCTGCTTTGAGAAGCTCCTTCACTACATCTTCATGTCTACCCCAAAAAGCCGCTATTAGTGCTGTATAAGAATCAATCTGTAGATTGACATTAGCTCCTGCCTTTAACAGCTCCAATACAATACTCATATGTCCACCATAACAGGATATTATAAGTGGTGTTTCACGTATACTCTTTAGATTAACATCAGCCCCTGCATCTAATAAATCCTTCACAAAACTCTCATGCCCATCTTCACATGCTGCTATCAGTGGTGTAACAATCTTATCTTGTGGATTAACATCGGCCCTTACACTAAGCAGCTTCTTAACTAAAATTATATTTCCAGATTTGATTGCTTCTGTTAAAGGTGTATATATTTTACCGCGTGGATTGACATCAGAACCTGCCTCTAGGAGTTCCTTCACTAAGTCTGTATGTCCACCCCTACATGCAACTGTCAGAGGTGTATGATAGTGAAATTGTGGATTTACATCAGCCCCTGCCTCTAGCAACTCTCTTACTATATTAAAATGTCCACCCCAACATGCAGCTGTCAATGGTATTCTATCATATTCATTTTTTGGATTAACAACAGCCCCTGCCACTATCAACTCTCTTACTATGTTAAGATGTCCACCCTCACATGCAGCTGTCAATGGTATTCCATCATATTTACTTTTTGGATTAACAACAGCCCCTGCCACTATCAACTCTCTTACTATATTAAGATGTCCATCCTTACATGCAACTCTCAATGGTGTGTCATAACTACCTTTTAGATTAACAACAGCCCCTGCCACTATCAGCTCTCTTACTATATTTAGATGTCCACCCTCACATGCACAGCATAGCGGCGTATCAAAGAAATTTCGTAGATTTACATTAGCCCCTGCCCCGAGCAACTCCTTTACTATATTTATATATCCCCCTTTACAAGCTGTTGTGAGTGGTGTTTCATAAACATTTACACCCAGTGAATTGACATCAGCCCCTGCCTCTAACAACTCCTTCACTATACTTATATATCCACCCTTACAAGCTATTAACAGCGGTGATTTATTATTACCATGTGGGTTGACAATAGCCCTTGCCCCCAGCAACTCCTTCACTACACTCAGATGTCCACCCTCACACGCTGCTGTCATTGGTGTATCATACTTATCTTTTTGATTGACATCAACCCTGTAAAATTGCTATTTGTGAGGTATAACACAACACATCTGATCGGTTCTAATGCTATATTTATTCTCACTAAACTTTCACACAGAGTAAAACTTTCCCATGCTTTCCAATTCATTATATAAACAATATTGGCTTTAGTTTCAGAAACATAAACATAGTGTAATTAGAGGGTAAGCACTTTATGGTTAACTGTCAGATTCAATTACAGATAATGATTTCAGTATGAATAGTTTCAATGGACATTACATCCCTCCTTTCCTTTGAATTTAAAACTTGATCATGAAATTGATTGTTATGATTTAAATTAAAAATACGTATTTTATTTAATTGTCTTTTGAGATAAAATTGTCACTGATATTTATATAGTCCAAAATGTATATAAAATGTTTGTTTTGATTTAACATGAAAATCAATCACTCAAAACACTTTCACGGATCTAATTGACACAATACACAAAACTATACTACTACGAACAAGCCAGAGGATTATTATGCCTCTTAGCGCACGACTTGTTTATTTTCACTTTGCAACATAATCATCAAGGTATTTCGGACGATAAGTATGTTGTCTTAAGTTGTAGCGCGGAGTCGGCTGCGGCTGGCTTGATGGGTCATCTGAGGACTTCACATCTTGTGTGTTCGGCTCGGCTTTGTTTATTTCCACGTCATCAGTAATCGGCTCTGTTGGTTTAACTTCTTTAAATGAGCTCGAGTTTCTGGTAACTATTTTGTTGTTGTTTGTCGCTGTTATCATCGATCCCTTCTTGGCTATAATTTCTAAGGGCTCAATTTCATATGGCGTAGAAAGTTTATTGTGTTTCTTTTGCTTTACGATAACTTTGTCCCCTTCCTTAAAATGAGATTGTTTGGCGTTATTCCTTTTATCTGCATAATATTTCATCTGTTGTTTTCGCTTTTCATCTTGTTTCCATATTTCAGTCTTCCTGTTTTTCATTGAACATGGATTCTCTGGAAGTCGAACTTTTATATTCCTCCCAAATAATGCTTTCGCAGGCGGGACTTTTGTTGTTGAGTGGGGCGTCGCCCGATAATTTCGTAGAAATTGGAAGATATCTTGTTTCCAATTACAATTTTCCGCATTTGATGTTCTGACTACTTTTCCTAAAGTCCGCATAAATCTTTCAACTTCCCCGTTTGCCCTCGGCCATAACGGTGTAATTTTACGGTGTGTAAATCCCATGTATTTCGTAAATTCCTTGAATTCTTGACTTTGAAAAGGGGGACCGTTGTCTGTTTTTACAATTTCCGGAATTCCATGAGTTGAGAAGATCTTATCTAATTTTGTCATTGTTGACTTAGCTGAAGTGGAATACACAATTTCTACCTCCGGATATCTTGAGTAATCATCAATTACCACAAGTAGATATTCCCCTGATGGAAATGGACCGCAAAAGTCTACACTTACTTCTTCCCATTGTTTGTCTGGTAACTTTGACATTTTCAAAGGCTCTATGTTGTTTGCGGGAACAGATGCTAGACAGGGGATACAAGATTTGCAGAGATTTTCCACCATCAAGTCGATTCCAGGAAACCAAACTTTTTCTCTCAGTAACTGTTTCGTCTTAACAATGCCTTGGTGTCCTTCGTGAGCTATATCGACTATTTTCCTCTGTAAGAATGATGGAATCACAAGTCTAGAACCTCTAAGAAGAATTTCTATATCTTCATATTTACCAATGCACAGCTCGTTTCTTAGTTTAAAAAATGACTGAATGGACATGTTTTCAGATTTATTTTGCCATTTCCCCGTCCTAAGGCTACGAATTGCCTTCTGTAGGTTTGCGTCATTTAACGTTCCTTCTGCTATTTCCTTCAAAGTAACAGTTTTCGGAACAGCATACTGTGCAACAAAGTTGACAAATTCTTCACCAATTTTCTCTTCTTTAGATTCATTGGTTTGTTGATCTGGATGTCTGGACATATAGTCAGCCGGATTGTCGATTCCTCGTTTGTATCTGACTTGAAAATCATAAGCTTGTAAACGCAATCGCCATCTTTCAATCCTTGCAGGCGGTTTTGATTTAGGATTGTTGAATATGCTTTCAAGCGGCTTGTGATCAGTAACCAACGTAAATTTAGATCCATATATGTACAAATGAAAATGTTCACAGCTCCACACAATGGCTAAAGCTTCTCTCTCTGTTTGCGAGTAACGTTGTTCTACCGGAGTAAGTGATCTGCTCGCGTACGCAACGATTTTTCCCTCCTGGGAAAGGATAGCTCCGAGACCAACGGGGCTAGCATCGACGACAATTTCTGTAGACTTGTTCTGATCGTAATATGACATAACCGTATCACTAGTAAGCGATTCTTTTAGCTTTTCAAAAGCCAGTTGCTGTTTTGATTCCCACTTCCAAGCCATATTCTTTTGTGTCAGCATTCGTATTGGTTGCGTTATTGTTGAGTAATCTTTGATAAATCGAGACACGTAATTTGTCATCCCAAGAAAACTTTTCACTTCACTTGTATTTGTTGGACATTTTGCTGATTTGATTGATTGAACTTTAGCTGGGTCAGCTGATATGCCATCTGCAGAGAATATGTATCCAAAAAATGATAGCTTTTGCTTGTTGAATTCACATTTCGGTCGGTTCAGTGTTATGTTACGCTCCCTCAGTCGTTCCATGACTTTTCTTAGACGCATATCATGTTGCTCTTTTGTCTCACCGTATACAATGATGTCATCACTCATATTCTTGACACCTTGTAAACCTTGAAGTGATTCACTGACAGTCTCTTGGAAAATTTCGGCAGCTGATGAAATTCCAAAATTGAGACGTTTGTACCTGCGCAGTCCTGCATGAGTTGTAAATGTTGTAATGTACCTGGATTGTTCATCTAATTCAATTTGGTGGTATCCTGCATTCATGTCTAATTTTGAAAATATTTTGGCTCCATTTAAATCATGAATGATGTCATCCACAGTAGGTGTGATGTGTCTTGTTCTTTGGATCGCCTTGTTTGGTAGACGCATATCTACGCACATTCTTATTTCGTCGGGCTTTTTCGGTTTTGGTGCTACCACAATCGGTGAAACCCAGGGTGTAGGGCCTTCTACTTTCTCGATTATGTCAAGATCCTCGAGCCTTTTTAATTCTGCTTCTACTTTTTTGCGTAAATGAAAAGGTATCCGTCGGTGTGGCTGGACAGTTGGTTTTACACTATCGTCAACATGGATTTTTACCTTTACATCTTTTATCTTCCCGATTCCTTGAAATAGGTCTGCAAACTCATCACATATTTCTCCTACATCTGTTGACAAGCGGTTGATTGTAGGAATGATACCTAGCTCCATGGCACTTTCGTATCCTAGAAGTGTACCCGAATTTCCTTTGACCACATAGAATTTTCCAGTAGCTATTTTGGATTTGGTTTCGATTGTCGCAATGAAAAATCCTAGAGTTCTCAGGTCGTTTTTGCAGCCATAAGCAAAAATCTTGGTATTTGCCTTCCGTAAGTCAGGTTTTTGATGAAGTTTGGAAAATGTGGTTTCGTCCAAAATATTTACACTGGATCCCGTATCAATCAACACTTGAAAAGTTTGTCCATTTAGCACAACATTTGACTTTGGTTGCTTGGTGGATTTGTTTTTGACACTAAATACATATTCGTCATCCTCCTCAAAGTTTTTGAATCTGTTTGACATGTTTTCCTTTAAACTGGGGTTTTGACTTGCAAACGGCAGCAAAATGGTTTTTCTTGCCACAGTTATTACAGGATTGTCCTTGTGCTGGGCATTTTGTTTTATGGGGGAATTGACCACCACAGTTAAAACACTTAGAACTTTGCCTACCTTGCGCTTTTGGTTCCGAGTTCTGTCTTGGTTTCCACTGAGGAGTTCTTTGTCCTGTCCTTTTATGGTGTACTTTGTTCACACTGGAATTGTTATTATTTTCAATTCCCGATGCTTGTTTTTCTGCCAGTTCTAGAGTTCTCGCTGTTTCTAGAAGCTTGTTTAATGTCATATCCTCACTAAGCGCTTTTCTTCTTAGTTTTGATGAAGTGCAGCTTTGTATTATCTGAGACTTGATTTCACTATCATTGTCTCCAAATTCACATTTTGCGGCGAGTTGTCTCAAGCGGGTGTGGTATGTGTCCACCGTTTCCCCATCTGATTGTTTCGTTTGTCGGAAAACGTACCTCTCGTATTCCTTATTTACTTTTGGCTCAAAGTAGTTTTTCAACGAATCTTTGGCTTGGTCATAATTTTCATCATTCCCAGTATCTGACAAAGTGTCGAAAATATCATAAACTTCCTCACCAGCGTAATGAAGTAATAGAGCACGTTTTCTCTTATTGTCTGTAATCTTCATTCCAACGAATAAGTTCTCCAGACGTTGTACCCATTTCCTCCAACGAGTACCTATGGCTCCCTCAGCATGGACAGAAAATTTAGGAAAAACTGGTAGCCCTGATTCTGCCATTGTATAATCCTTAAATTTGCGTACTATACTACACAGAATTTAATGAAATCCTCGTCGCCATTGTAAAATTGCTATTTGTGAGGCATAACACAACACATCTGATCGGTTCTAATGCTATATTTATTCTCACTAAACTTTCACACAGAGTAAAACTTTCCCATGCTTTCCAATTCATTATATAAACAATATTGGCTTTAGTTTCAGAAACATAAACATAGTGTAATTAGAGGGTAAGCACTTTATGGTTAACTGTCAGATTCAATTACAGATAATGATTTCAGTATGAATAGTTTCAATGGACATTACAAACCCCTGCCTCTAACAACTCCTTCACTACACCCAGATGTCCACCCTTACATGCTGCTGTCAGTGGTGTACAATGTTTAACTTCCCGATTGACATAAAACCCTGCCGCTAATAGCGCATTCACTTTTCTCGGTTGCCCATCCTCACACGCGGCCAGTGTTTTGTTACCAAATGTATATTTAATGTCTAAATTTGGAAAGGTCATATAAATTTTATTTCTTTTGATATATTTGATCAATATTCTTACAGTTTCTAAATCTCCATTGTAACAACTCAGCAAAAGTAAGCGCCGTTGTTCAGATATAGACGCATCAATGTCCAGGTCTCTGAATGACCTTATATTTGCTATTGGGTTATTTGCTGCAATATTTTTCTCCCCTTGTTTTGTTGTTTGAGTTAAATCAAGATTTAAAAAATTCCAAAAAAATTCAGACTGCGTTTCTTTGTGCAAATCAGTTTGCTCTAAAATATATTGCAAAATCTGACTGTGTCCGTAGTAAACTACCCAACTGATAACTCTCACACAGTATGTTTTTTCTTCATGATCACCCTTCTCATTCACCAACACCTCCTGTCTGTACTGTTCCATTATCCTCTCATCCCACTCCTTAATCTCCTCCCTCACATGATCTCCTTTACTCACTACCTTAGACATCTCTTTCTGATCTGACAGAAATAAAGATTTCAACTCTGTGTAGGACTTTGTCTCTAACACCTCAATAAAAGCCTGACATACCTTAGGCTGTTTCAAAACATTATTCATAAAACATCATACAGCTCCATATTTTCTATATCTTTGTACAAACGCTTTGCGAACATAGAGTACTGATTCTCCCCTATCCTTATACAGAGATCACATAACTCCATTCCATCACCGTTTTCAGCACTTAAAGCCTCTTTCTCCCCTTTTTGTGAGCTTTCACAAGCAATGCTTTGTTCATTCTTACTCTCACTATCGATTGAAACTCTTTCACTTGCCATTTTATGTTCATTCTCTAATTCAAGCATTTCATATTTTTGAAGCTTTACATAGTTAGCAATGTAACTACTACTCATAAATTGTAAAATGATATTTGGGAATTTAGAACCAAAATGATAAGCAATGATTTCAAACATGGAGTCATGAATAAAGGTATATTCAGAACCACAGAGTTTTGTGTATGTCCCCTGCATTACTGACAATGCTTTATCAAATTTATATGATTCTGTGTAACTCTCAACTTCACAGTCTTCTAATGCTTTTCGTTTCATTTCGTAGAAAACCTTATTTTCTGTGCCTTTTAATATTTTTTTTGATAATTTACTATCATTTAACATGCATAAGACCAACGTAGCATACTGTAATCTATTCTGTTCCTGCATTTTGTCTAACTCCTTTAAAATGCATTCAGTTGGACAAGTAAAGAAACTTTCAATGTTTTTCCTAAAATTGGCCCCATTTGAGTAGAGTTTACACAAAAGAGGAAACATCGCCGATGTTTTCCTCAGTAATGTAGGGGACAATAAATCTTTATCCAAGCCGTACTTCTGAAGAATTGCTTTTTTGTCGTCATCATTCAATGTATTTTCTGAACTACACATTTTGATTGTGCTTTCCTCATTAATGAAAAATGATTTGTAACATTCATTAAACACTGCTTCCCGACAGGTCATCAATACTTTTGTTCTTTTATTGGAATGATCTGAAATTATTTTTTCATAGTCTAACAATGTATCAAACTTTTGTTTTTGAAGACCATGCACACCTACCACATCATCAATGACAAAAACCTGTGGATGACAAGAGTCAGAATAATCTTCAATCTTTCTAATGTCTTTAATTGGTACAACTTCGTAACCTTCTTTTTGGAGTATCAGGGCTATGTGATGGATTGTTGCTGATTTTCCGGACCCAGGGACTCCAACAAATGTCATATACGGTTGTCTCTTGACTTTGTTCAGCATTTCCTGGAAAGTGTGAGTTTCACTGTAAACCTCATCTTCTTCTCTCCATTTTATCACGTGTCTTTCATGAAGATCTGAAATATATCATATTAAGCTTGAATGATACCGGTGAATTAAAGGCAAAAACATTTTCTCAAAGTAGATGAAAGGGCCAATTGACATTTACGATCACTTGACTAGAATCGGATTAAAAAAATTATACTTTTACACAAATCACCAGTACAAGCGAGATTGTTGATTATTGAAATCCTAGAATGCCAAAGTCTTTATGAATGGCTTGCTTTAATTTGACAGTCGATCTTACTCGGAGCTTGCTTTTACGAAATGAACCATTAGGAGACAAAAACTGCTATATGCAGGAGATGTTGAGTTCCACTACTACTACATATTATCATAAATAAGAGAAGTTAACGATAGAAAAGCGGACGTCATCCAAATTGACATACAATTTTGTTGTTTGTTATTAATAAACTCCCAAATATGAATTAGAAAAAAAAGTCGTTGATATGACATTATGTTCAGTTGAAGGTTAAACTTGTATTATTTGGATAAAACTGTCATCTAAGGTGATTGAACTTGGGTTAATTTAATATGACCAATTATTACCCAAGCATCTGCAAGTGACACAAATTTACACTGTTTACTTTCATTTTTTTTAAAACAAATAATGAAATGAAAAGATTATGACCATCTGACCCCAGTTGATGGCAAAATAAAGATGACAAATTTTGACAGTTATAAATATTCTAGAAGTAAAATATTTACATTTTAGATACTATTTTTCTGATTCAATTTATCAAACACCTAAAACAACAGAATGACCTATAATCAAATAATAATATCTTGGTTATTAATTTTACAATCATGCACGTTTTGTAGATTTGTACATACCCTTAACATTTGGAGGGATGACATCCTCGATTTTATCTAAAAATAAATTCGGAAAATCAGTTTTAGGTTGTCTATCGATAAACCTCTTTATTAAAAGAAGTTTTCAACTACACCAAACAAAATGTCATTATTTAATTGAACATTCGATTTTTTGGAGTTTCTACGTTAATATTTTTTGCTTCAAGTTTTGTAAAATGTGCTTCATAAGTAAAATTTTATTTCATTACACGTGTGTTAGTAACACTCCTCTAATGAAAACTATTGTTTAGAGAGGAGGAGGAAAAATCGACGTTTATGACGTCACAATAGTCCGTATTGTTATACAGTAGCCACACAAACTGAAATTTAGCAAAACTGTAGCTCTCTGCTTGAGAAAATTCGGACAGATAAAGCAGACAGATCCAAGCGTTGTAAAGACCTTCGATTTATGCCAACGATTTTTTGTAGCTACTTAAGGTATTTATTTCGCGTAGTTTAAGCTTTCACTGGCTTAAAGAATGGAATCCAATAATAATTCATTCATTTGACTCTTAAATTTGATCCTTTGTTTACCTTTTAACGGTTTGAAACAGTCCTGTATATAGTTTGGAAATGTTTGTTTAAAAGAGTTCCATTCCGACGTCCATAAACATAAATGGCCATTTGTTAGCTGTTGAGAGTTAAGTTTATGATCAGGAATTAAAGTGGAATGTATGGTTAATTATTAAATACTATTCAAAATGATTTTCAAACCTGGGTAGTAAAAAATGCAAGAAAAATACCCATAGTGAGCGACAAAAAAATTGCCGGCGTATATCGAAGGTTTTTACAAGGCTTTATCTGTCCGAATTTTCTCAAGTAGAGAACTACAGTTCTACAGCAAACTGAAATTTAGATACTAAAATAATAAAAATTAAGCTGAAAATTTTCTGACTTCGTCTTTTGTTAAACATGGTTCAATAAATTTCTTATTGTCCTGTGCACCGTCCAATAAGTTAGCTGTATGTGTCCAATAAGATTCAACTTATTTGACAGGTACAAGTTACATTGTAATTTGAACAAAGGGCGAGGCATATAAATAAACAGTACTTAAAAGGCAATGACAAATCAAGCAATTTTTTGAAATATGAACAACGTAGGAATTTAGTATCGTATAAAGTTACATTAAAAAATTCCTATTGGAAATGGCACAAATAATTCACAGTAAATTGAATGTCTCACATTCATTATTGTAGACGCATCCGTAGCTCCGATTATAAAGGACTTTCTTAAATTCATAGTTCATTGTATTAGATTCATTTCACTATGATTGGTCCACAGAACACACATAGAATCCAAACCTTTGGCTTTTTGCCTATTTAAATATCCATTTTTCCGCCTTTATTACAAAATGTCGCTTACAAAATTCAAACGGAATTTCGTTTGGTGTTTCATGAATATTTGTCCATCTAGTCCCGCGTAAATGTTTGAGGGAGTGTCTGTCGTCTGTCTTCCAAGTTCGAAACCTACGCATAAAAGAGACACTGTTGCATTTTTAGAAAAAAAATTACATCAGATATAATCTCCAAATTTCATAGAAAATGCTTAAAGATTGGTTTGAGGAAAATCCTTCAAATCCAATTGCTTTACAAAAGTTAACTTTTAACGAGAAACATTTGGTTGCAAATACCAAAACATTAGAATATACATGTATATCCGGATTTTACTGTTAAAAAATTGACCTGAAGCATCTTGGTTTAATCGATAAATGGCGTCATCAAAACACTCGCTTCTGAAGGTAGTTTTATCATAATTATAATGTACTACGTCATCCGTGGTCGTTGTGTTGTAAAATGAATAAATTGTCAAGAATTTATAAGAACTAACTTTTACGCATGCGTAGTATATATGAAAAATGTCATAAAGCAGATTAATGAGACTAAACAAAGTTAATGTCCTTATTTTTCGATATAAAACACCTCTCGATGATTCCTACTATTTATAAAGAAAGAAGAAAAAACGAAATAGTTTTTTTTAGCTTAACTTAATAAACAGTGCCAGGTAGCCATCCAAGCAAAACGAGACCCTTACCTGTGGTTGTACAATAAGTTAACAATGGAAATGTCTACAGTAGTGAAATGTTTTAAGATTTAAGTTTCTGAACATTATGTAAGATATTAGACTCACCTCGGCGCTAACGCGCTTGGGTCATCTAATATAACCGACATGATGGACAGTTTTCGGCTTATAACCAGTATGCTATGATAAGGATATGATATCTAAGGTATTCAATACCTAATAGGAACAAATTCAATGAAATTGAATACATAACAGATATGTAAATAAGCATTGAATACCCAGTATATGACAGATTTGGTAAGAGTTATCTCCCCCTTTTTATTTAATAAAGAAATAAAATTTTAAAAAATTAACCGGTAAAAAAATTTCAATTGCCATTCTATTTTTTATGTTTCAATGCATCTTTCCACCGCAGTATTTTTTACATTCAATTTATTTGATTTTTTTTAAAAACACTTTTCCCCATAGACTTCAATGCAAACTTTGTTAATTAAATACTGTTTGATTAATGATTTTTAAAATACTTTTTGGCGGGCAATCCTTTTCCACTATAAAATGTTTTAATACAATAGCGGTATCAACTACAGCAATTATCTTGTGACCACCCTAACAAAAAGATAACATAGTTAAGTAGAGTGAACACTTTGATATTATGAAAAATTTGATGTACTATAGTGAATACTTTGACACTATTATTTATTATACTGATAACTATGGTGATCACTATAGAAATCACTTTGAAATTTTTTCTTCTAAATTTAATGTCAGAAAAAAAGTTTTTAAGTAAGGATTTACTGCAGAAACAAACTTAAACAGTATACTCGATTCTCATTATATCGCAGGTTTCATTGTATCGCGGTATATTCCAAAACATCAGATATACATGGCTCACATGCTCTTTGCTGAAAAGGAATCAGACTGTCATCTGAATGTAAATTTTTGTGATGATTAAAAAGTAAGGAACATGCTTCGGAAAAACATTATTCAAATAAAACGTAATTTTACAGAAATCCATTATTATTTTTAGCCCACTGAGCTTATAATCTAGTGAAATCCATATAAAATTCATGTTTGAAAGTCTTTAGTTCGCATAATTGTTTATTTTCTTATGTAGAATTATATGGTAAAATAAAAAATAAGAATTGAAGTCAATGTCAACCTCAGGAATCCATGTTTTCCCATCCCGGGATATTATGAGACTCTCCTATTTAGGAGGTAAATAAAACTTCCTGTTTTAAAAATAGACTACAAATTAAACGATGCAAGCTTGGGAAATAATTTGATGATAAAAAGTTAGGCCATATGTTGGTTTTTAAATATCCTTTGATGAAAGTTAAATTTTAAAAAGTCAATTACACTTTTTTATGCAAAAGATTTAAGTACCGCGATATAATGAGACACCTGTATATAAAGCTTCATGTCGAACTGAATAATCAAATTTACTTTTCAGGGCTTGAACTATTTCTCTAGTTTCAGCATCTTCTTCGGCTTGTTTTCTCAATTCTTCTATGTGATGACGGTCAGGGACTGGGTCCATTGTCTCGTGTCTCAAAAAGTCCACCTCTCTTTCAAACTGGTTCCCGTTGTTAAGGAAAGAATCAAGGTCCATAACTGCTGATCTGACAGTGGACCAGATTGTGTTGAAATCAGCATTGGAGAGGACGGGACTAGAAGAATGTACACACTGATTTCTGGCAATACGGATTCTCTCAATGTTGGCAGAGAGAGATCGATCTGTAGGGTCTGGATCATTTCCCCAGCCATTGCTGTGTGATGGTATACCACAAATGTTTCTTAGTAGTGTGTATAATAAGGAAATGTCCATATCACCATAGTTTCCTGTATAAAAACTACCTCTAGGTAAAATAAGATTCATCTGTTGAGCTGTCAGACGGGGAAGATTAGTCCTCTTTTGTTTAATGACTTGTGTGAATGTTGGTAGAGGTACATGGTGAAGTAAAACATCACGTAACTGATCTGTACATGGACCCAATAGAAGCCGACAGGCTCTACAGGCATTTGTCGTCTCCTCTGTAGAGGCGTAAGGGGAGGAGGCCATAGCAGTCGTTTAATGATTTTCTGAAAGGTGGTTACAAACCAAAAAAAATTAGCAATCAAATAAAAAAAAACTAGAATTGTCTTTTAATAGAACTACAAAATCCCTTTCACACAGAACACCTAGAAACTTGCTTACGTTGACATAAGTATAAAGGATTTCTGCCTTCTTAAAGACATCAATTTTGTTAAAAAAGCAGGTTTGTAACACTTCTTGGCAAGAGGAATGTTTATGCTTAGTATAAAAGATAAGCCTTCCGAAATGCAAGGATAATCTTTATGTGCATAGTGACAAATCTGCATGTCATATGTAACCTCAAAATTATACTTAGAAAATAAGGGCTTTTGTAACATATAATCATCTTATTTAGAACAAGAGGCCCATGGGCCTTATAGGAGGCACCATTGCGAATTATAACTACATGGATACACTTAGCATCTTTAGTTTGGTTACTAAATACCCACAGACAGAGTAGGGGAACAAAAAAATGCATTTCGACTAATCAGTAATATTCAAGTTTACCTACCTCGTCATTGGTCATTTGAAAAATTATTTTGTTAAAACAGATTCTGATTGTACACATAAGTACTCTGAAGTTGACATCAAGAAGATGCTTGAGTTTCTGATTGACAATATCTATGTGGTTTTTGGAGACCAAGTATTCCAACAATCTATTGGAATTCCCATGGGTACAAATTGCGCTCCGTTATTAGCAGACTTATTTTTATATTCATATGAAGCAGAATTTATGCAAAATCTTTTGCGTGAAAAGAAAAAAACACTTGCTGTGGCCTTCAACTCGACATTTAGATATATCGACGACGTATTGTCAATTAATAATGATAATTTCCATTCCTACGTCGACACGATATATCCTGGTGAGCTTGAGATAAAAGATACCACAGAGTCCAACACATCTGCTTCATATTTGGATATTTTACTTGAAAAAGACACAAATGGTAATCTAACAACCAAGCTATATGATAAACGTGATGACTTTAACTTTTCTATCGTCAACTTCCCTTACTTATGCAGCAATATACCTTCATCACCTGCATACGGAGTATTTATATCTCAGTTGATTCGATACGCAAGAGCATGCTCTACGTATGAACAATTTCTTAAACGAGGTAAATTATTGACAAGCAAGTTGATGAAACAAGAATATCAACAGTCTCGTTTAAAGTCATCATTTCGCAAATTCTATGGTCGATACAATGACCTTGTCAGCAAATACAATTTATCATTAAATGAAATGCTGACTGACGTTTTTCATACCAATTGTTAATCCATTATTTATACACTGAATTGACTGCGGATTTTTTCCGTTATTTCCTGATTATGACAATGAGCACACGGCGGGTGTGACCGGTCAGCAGGGGATGCTCACTCCTCCATGGCACCTGATCCCACCTCTGATGTTTCAGAGGTCCGTGTTTGTTCTGCTCTTGTTTTGTATATTTGTTTAATGGACGTTGAGATTGAATACTGTTCGTTATTTCCATATCCTTATTGAAAACTTCGATATCATTCAATAGTACTATTTAATGATTTTAAGAAATCTGTTTATGTGCGTATTGGGAGAATATTTTTTGTGAAAAAATATGACGTTTTCGGTGTTATGTTATACCGTGTATATTTTTTCTACATATATCCAAAAATGTTTTGCTGTGATAACAAAGCATTTTCATTTAATAATCTGACATCAAATCAACAAAATGAAACAATTTTTCAAACATTTGAAAAATAAATCAATTAACAAGAAAGATATGAATATAACGAACAGTACTAGAAGTATTCTGCTGACCGGTCACACCTGCTGTTTGCTCCTTGTCATGATCGGGAAATAACAGAAAACTCCGTCGTCAATTCAGTGTATAAATAATTGACTAACAATTAATATGATGAACGTCAGTCAGCATTTGACCCAAGGATAAATTGTATTTCCTGACAAGGTCATTGTATCGACCGTAGTATTTACGAAATATTGAGTTGCTGATCTAGAATCATTTTTAAAAATGATGTTACAAAGACTAACAATGTTACTGACCTCGACGCATAACCTTTTTTTACAAATGACGCATTGATAGATGATGAGGAAGTAGAATACGACTGGTAAACAAAGTGAAAATCAAGGTATTGTCATACAAAATCCTTGTAACCAAATGGAGTAGACAATTCTCTGAAACCGTTCGAACACAAGCAGTTCTTAAACATTTGTTCAAGAAATTCGCAATCTTATATAATACGATTTGCCTGTGTTGTCGACAGCAATTGACAGGAAGATACAGCTCGCACAATGACGCAAGCTTCCGTTTTTAAAAAGTTGAGTCTTCATGGAGAGGTATATACCTCTTTTACTGTTTTGTATGATAAGATTTGACAACTGTCTTATTTGAAAAATAACAACAAATAAACCTCGAAAAATTAAAATAACAAGCCTTAAGTCTAGCTAGCTAAATATATAAAGTCTTTGTTAACCGGTATAGAGGATGACTAATCACAAGATTTTGAAGTTATGAAAATAAATTCGAGGTTCATTAAAAAAGTTGTTGTTTATTATGAGTAAAAGCGTAATTAATCCTTAATTTATCGAGTTTTGACCAGTTCGTCTTTTTTAATTAACCTCACGAAAATAAATTACATTTAACAGAAGATAGGTAGTCCTCATTGAAAAATGAAAACAGTCAACGTAGAACGACGTCGCAGAACAGCAAATGATATTATCTTGTATTGTACTCGAAATAACCCGTATTCAGACTTTGGCGTGCCCCAAATAATAATATAAAATATACTTTAGAAAACACAGTATTACATGGTTGTAGTCCTTCAATAAAAACGTCTTACGATGAAGTTTTTTCTTGCTTGTCAGGGATCTTTTGATAGATGATCGTACTCCACAAAACTAAACATGTATGCCCCCCCCGTAAAAAATTGCTTCCTATGGGCCTTAACTATGTATGATGTGTAATGGAGACATTGTATATATTAAAAACTGTTTTTATATTGATTTAAAAATCTTAATAACTATTTCATCGAATGAAGTCCATTTCATTGAATGGAACTTTACACATTGAAAAAAGAAGCAATTCTACATGTAAAATATTTTGATGCTAACTTTTATAAATATAATAAAAATACATCGTTTGCATATTTCTTTTCATGACCGTTGTATTTGTATATCTTAAAATTAAAGAGAACAAGGAAATTTATTGTACATTGTATTGAACATAGCTCTTAGTTTATATGGGTCACGTGAGCCGTCACATGATTGTGAGTATAAATTGTCATCACTGGCTGCTTCCTGTCTAAGCATTATTTGTAATACAAACAAGAAATATTTTTTCATGCTAATATTTTATTAACCTCTAATCCTCCCTTCTTTGTTTATATTTATTTTTCGTAAGAACAGTGAATTAATTATGGAGAATGAAACAATGGAAACGTTTTATTATTTAGTTACTTGTTTTCTAAATATTTTAATAATTTTCTAATTTTCATATGATTTTTTTTAATTTTTACTTTTACGTGTTTGTGATATCAATTAGAATGATGCTTGACTTAGTGATAGAAATTAGTTTTTCATTGTTAAGGCACATGCCTTCAGTATATTTAATTCAAACACAAACAAATTATTACATTTTTATAATGAAAACTCCTTAGGGGGGGGGGGGTATCATTACAATATGAAATATTTTTGGGTTTTTTGCTATCTATCGTTTCCATTACTTAAAAGCATTAAACATTCAAAATTAATTAAAATAAATATTTAGCGGAGTTTTAGTTCTTCAGGAGCACATTTTGTCTTGAAGAAAAAAGCACACATCTAAGATGTTATATTTTATTTTCTCGGTGTATTTGATACATGTAGTTCTACCTAATTTTGCCCAAAATTTATCTCTTTATCTTTTTAAATGTCTGGGTTGCTTGTCTATTCCAGGCTTTGCAGTAAAAATGATATACACGTCCAGTGCAAACACTCACTTAATCTAGAACACCAATTCTCAATGGCTTTATTGAGTGTTTGATACGATATATTTTAAAAATATCTTTTTTTCCCAAAGAATTTTCACTAAGAACGCCAAAAACAGTATTCATTAAGATTTTGTCAGCCATATCTCAACTTATAAATGATAACCTTTTCGTTGTTTTCGTTACAATCAAATGAAAAAGAGGTATTCTTAATTTCCTCATCTTGAATACATTTCCTTTCTATAATTTATCTGCTCAAAACGATATTTGATACATTTTTGGATATCATTCAATAGTACTATTCTATGATTGTAAGAAATCTATTTATTTTGTGTATTGGGAGAATATCTTTTTTTGAAAAACTATGATGTTTCTGGCTTTATGTGATATATATTTTCTACATAGAGACAACAAATATTTTACCATGATAAAAAAACATGTTCATTTTAGAATTAAATTACCTGGCATCCAATTTAAACTATGAAACAATTCCTCAAAATTCTTGAAAATATACATTAACAAAATAATGATAATTTCCTTGTCCTTAATTTTTTAAATAACGAAACAAAGTCTGACCTTTATCCTGACCTCTACGCACAACTGTTTTTTATATATATGACTAGATGATGAGGAAGTAGAATACGACTGGTAAACAAAAATTCAAAATCAAGTTATTGCCACAGAACAATCTTTGTAATCAATTGGAGTAGAACATTCTCTGAAACCATTAGAACATAACACAGGTCTTAAACAATTCGCGATCTTAAATAATACAACTCGGCTGTGTTGTCGACAGCGATTGATAGGAAGATACAGCTCGCACAATGACGCAAACTTCCGTTTTTAAAGTTGAGTTTTTATGAAAGGGCATGACACTATTTTGTATAAGAAGATTTGACAACTGCCTTTTTAAATAAACTAAATAATCCTATAAAAAAGTAAATTACATTTACAAGCTGCAGGACTAGCTAGGCAGATATATAAAATCTTTGTAAACATGTATAGCTTTGTGGATCGCCAAACACAAGAATTTGAAGATATGAAAATAAATTCCGAGTTCTTTTTTTGAAAAGAAAAACTTTTTTTATAGTGTTTAAAAGCGTAATCATTAATTTATGAACTTTTGACCTCTTCGTCTTTTTTATTTTACATCGTAAAATAAAAATAATCACAACCTTTAGGGTTAGATAGATGGGTAGATGAAATCTTTGTAAATGTCATCTTAAAGCTAATAAACAGAATTCTGTCAAAAAATCTTTTTTCTGTTAGATAATTTGTACAAATATAAGCTTCTTATAACTTATTTGGCATGCAAAAGGATATGGAAATAACGAAAAGTATTCAATCTCAACGTCCATTAAACAAATATACAAAACAAGAGCAGAGCAAACACGGACCTCCGAAACATCAGAGGTGGGATCAGGTGCCATGGAGGAGTGAGCATCCCCTGCTGACCGGTCACACCCGCCGTGTGCTCATTGTCATAATCAGGAAATAACGGAAAAAATCCGTAGTCAATACAGTGTATAAATAATGGACTAACAATTGGTATGAAAAACGTCAGTCAGCATTTTATTCAATGATAAATTGTATTTGCTGACAAGGTCATTGTATCGACCATAGAATTTGCGAAATGATGACTTTAAACGAGACTGTTGATATTCTTGTTTCATCAACTTGCTTGTCAATAATTTACCTCGTTTAAGAAATTGTTCATACGTAGAGCATGCTCTTGCGTATCGAATCAACTGAGATATAAATACTCCGTATGCAGGTGATGAAGGTATATTGCTGCATAAGTAAGGGAAGTTGACGATAGAAAAGTTAAAGTCATCACGTTTATCATATAGCTAGGTTGTTAGATTACCATATGTGTCTTTTTCAAGTAGAATATCCAAATATGAAGCAGATGTGTTGGACTCTGTGGTATCTTTTATCTCAAGCTCACCGGGATATATCGTGTCGACGTAGGAATGGAAATTATCATTATTAATTGACAATACGTCGTCGATATATCTAAATGTCGAGTTGAAGGCCACAGCAAGTGTTTTTTTCTTTTCACGCAAAAGATTTTGCATAAATTCTGCTTCATATGAATATAAAAATAAGTCTGCTAATAACGGGGCGCAATTTGTACCCATGGGAATTCCAATAGATTGTTGGAATACTTGGTCTCCAAAAACCACATAGATATTGTCAATCAGAAACTCAAGCATCTTCTTGATGTCAACTTCAGAGTACTTATGTGTACAATCAGAATCTGTTTTAACAAAATAATTTTTCAAATGACCAATGACGAGGTAAGTAAACTTACGAGTTCCATTTTTGTTGAAGAAGCAGCTGTCAATGATATCAAAAAGCCTGGATTTTAATTTGTCGTGCGGAATTGTTGTGTATAAAGTTGAAAAATCGTAAGTTTTTATGCTGTTGATTTTTGTAAAGTCTTGTGATTTCAAATTGTCCAAAAGTTCTTTAGAATTTTTAAGTATCCACATCTGATTTACACCACTTCTTGAATATATAGTTGTACAGTACTCTTGAAGTTTTTCCTTCACTTCTGTCAATATTTTAGTGAGAAGTAATGAAAGAGGCTTGGTTGAACATTTACTGGAACCTGCAATGTATCTTTGTTTGTAAGGATTCTTATGAAGTTTAGGAATCCAATATATATAAGGTAGTTCAAATTCATTTTGGCTCTGTGGAATATTAAAAGTATTCAAAACTGACAGGTGATTTTGAAGAATTTCTTCCTTAGAAAGAGTAGTATATGTATAAGTAGGATTACCACTCGTAGAATTAAATCCAAGTTCTTCTAAAATGCAATTAATATAATGAGCCTTACAAACGAAGACAATGTTGTTACCTGCTTTGTCGGCAGGAACCAGTACGTACTGATCGTGTAATCTATCTAATTCTTTTTTTCACTTCTGGTTTATTGAACACAGAAGGATAGATGGTTTTCATTTTGCCCCTCAATCTTTTAATACGTGACTTTAACATGGATCTGATACATTTAATCCATTCTGACAAGGTGTCAATGTCTTCTTTTTCATATCTAGCCCATCGTCTGGCGTAATTTTCAACAGAATCCATAATATTTATGAAATTCTGACGCCAGTTGAAGGATCGGGGTTCCCTATATTTAGGACCTTTTAAAATAAGTGATCTAAGGTCTTTATGACGAACTATATCTACGTCACCTGTAATAACGTGTCCAGCAGGACTATAGTTATAGGGCGAAGAAGAACATGAACACGAAAGGGGATTATTTTTCAGACAGTCGATATTCAGGCCATGTAAAGTATTTTTGTAATTGAAAAGTTTGGAAGCAATGGTCGATGTATATTTGTAGGAAATACAAGGCGTAGTCTTTAACTTGAAATATGGTGGAATATAAGACTGGACCCATTTGTGATTAAGAATATTACTAATATTTACCGCGTCAATTCCTTTATTTTCATATTGAAGTTTAAGGAAAAGACGGATTGTTTTTAGCTGCATTTTCTTCCGTATGCATGTATCTATCTAGTATGTATTTGTCTTTCAAGATTCAATTATTACAATTGAAACAGTTGGGGAGATACAGACCTTGTATATAAATGAAAGTGTTTTTATGATATCACGTCTTTTAATTACTATTTGATGACAAGACATGTTGATTTTAAAATTGGTAACATGGAGTCTATTTCATCGAATGGATCTTCATACATAGATAAATTGAGCAGTTTTACTTGAGAAAATATTTTTTGATACTCAATTTTATGAAAAATTTAGAAGGATATTTTTTCGCTTATTTCTTCGTATGATCGTCGTATTAGGATACATGTATCTTAAAAATTGTAGTTAGAGAACAAGAAGACATATTATGCACGGTATTCGACCTAGCTCTCAGATTCTATTGGTCATGTAAACCGTCACTTGAACGCTAGCTTATATTGTTATCACTTACAGCTTCCTGTCTGGTACTTATTGTATAGATAAAATAGGAAATATATTTTATAATTTTCTTATTATCCTTATTATCCTCTCTCTCTCTCTCTCTCTCTCTCTCTCTCTCTCTCTCTCTCTCTCTCTCTCTCTCTCTCTCTCTCTCTCTCTCTCTCTCTCTCTCTCTCTCTCTCTCTCTCTCTCTCTCTCTCTCTCTCTCTCTCTCTCTACTATGTATTTAAGCTTCATGGGTAAAGGGGTTTAAATACAGAAAGCACAAAAATTGTACATGGTTAATTGAATGTGAGTTAAAAAGAGAAACTTATGCTACCGAAACATAAGCAATGTGCTTGGAAAAGAAACGTTTGAATACTTTTGTATGGCGCGATACTATCAAATGTTTGGGGAGCATATTTTTAAACGTATGCTTTGCATTTTTGTATGTTTTCGACATTATATTATATAACTGTTATATATTACAACATGCGCGCTTTATCGTGATGACAACACATGTTCATTTTGGCATTAAATTACCTGACATCCAATTTATACCATTAAACAATTCTTAAAAAACCAGAAAAATGAATACGTTAACAAATAATGATTTGCTGATCAATAATTTCTGAAAAATAATGTAACAAAGTCTTACCTTTATCCTGAACTCTAGGCACAGCTCTATTTAATATTTTACTCAAAGAAAGGAGATGCGGAAGTTGAATAAGACTGGTAAACAAAAGTCAAAATCAAGTTATTGCCATACAAAAATCCTTGTAATCAAATATAGTAGATTATTCTCTGAAATCATTCGAACACAACACAGTTCTGAAAGATTTGTTCTGAAGACATTCGCAATCTTAAATAATACGACTCGGCTGTGTTATCTACATCGATTGACAGGAAGACGCAGCTCACACAATGACGCAAATTTCCGTTTTTATAGTTTAGTCTTCATTGAAAACCATAACACTTTTTTGTACGAGAAGATATGACAGTCGCCTTATTTTCAATAACCTAATAAACCCCACAAAAACTTAGTTACAAAATGTAGGACTAACTAGCTAGCTAGCTATATCTTTGTTAACATGTTTCGCTTTGTGGATGACCCATCACAAGATTTTGAAGATATAAAAATAAGTTCCGATTCCATTTGTTAAACAAGCGGTTATTAATATGATGTTTAAAAGCTTAATCCTTAATTTATCGAGTTTTGACCAATTCTGCGGTTTTGATTAACCTCACAAAAAATAATTTTTTTATTACAACCTGTATAGAGGTAGCTAGATAGACAGATAAAAGCTTTGTTCATGTCACTATAAAGCTAAGAAACATACTTTTTCTAAAAAAAACTTTTTCCTGTATGACAATATGTCTCTTTAATAACTTATTCAGCATAAAATTTATCTATCTAGTATGTATTTGTCTATCTAGATTCAAATATTGAAAATGAGACAGTTGGGGCGCTACAGACTTTGTATAAATGTATAAATGAAATTGTTTTTATGTTATAATGTCTTTTAAATGCTCATTGGTGATAAGACATTTTAAAATTATCATTAAGCCTATTTCATCGAATGAATCTTTACACAGAGATTAAATGAACAGTTTTATACATGAAAATATTTTGATACTAAATTTTATGAGGACATCTTCACCTATTTCTTTGTATGATCGTTTTATTATAATTAGGACATCTTAAAAATTATAAGTAGGGAACAGGGATATTTATTATCTACGGTATTTGACCTAGCTGTTAGATTTGATGGGTCATGTAAGCTGTACTGTGAACGTTAGCATATAATGTCTTCACTTGCTGCTTCCTGTCGGTTTATTACTATGGTGTAAAAATCAAACAAACAGGAAACTCGTCTTCGTAATTATTTTATTTTCCCAGCTAACACAAAAACATTTTTTAAATGTTTTTAAAACATTTTCAAAATGTTGCGAAAACATTTTAAAAAATGTTTTAATCACGTGATTTTGTATAGTTTTTTAAACGTTTTTAAAACAATTTAGTGAAATATTTAAGCAAAATGTTGTCAGAACATTTTCTTAAAATGTTGCAAAAACATTTTCAATAATGTTTTAATCACGTGAATTTGTATGGTTTTTAAAACGTTTTTAAAACATTTTAGTGAAATATTTCAGCAAATGTTTCCGGAACATTTTCTTAAAATGTTACAAAAACATTTTTCCACAATGTTTTAATCACATGATTTTGTATGGTTTTATAAATGTTTATAAAACATTTTACAAAATATTTCAATAAATGTTATCATAACATTGTTTTTAAATGTAACAAAAACATTTTGTTTGGTTTTTAAAACGTTTTCAAAACATTCAAGTCGAGGTTACAAAAGTTTTTTTCCTGAATTTTTACTTTTTCTCATTAAGTAATGATACATTTATATTTTAAAAGAAATAAACACAAATTATATTTAATTTTTGAACCTTTAATACAAACCCATTTTCAATATGTTAATAACATTTAAATTCCATTCTCGGTACAAGTTTTAATTTATTTTCTCTCAAGTCACCGGGTTTTTAAAGGTTGAAAACGGCGTCTAATCCATTCACTGAATTTTTGAAAGAACAGAATCACAGAAATCCTATGTTCACTATATAGGTAGAACAGAGCGGCGGATCTATAAGACTTAGTTAGAATCACATACACTGAAAAGGCTGATAAGGAATCTGCCCCTCGGAAAGAATAGCACAATCTGTAAAGATAAGGAAAATTGTGTTTGTATCAGCGTTCTATATCTAAAGTATCTTAAGATGATCAATGAAAATATACAAAAAATATTTTAAATAATTATATCAAATTTAATTTCTTTCCTCATTTGCATTGAAAAAAGCAGAAAAATAATTACTATGACATTATTATTTAAGAATAATAGTATTTACGTACACCTTTGCCTTCACCAAAGGCGGGTCTTTTGAATGTGGGAATTTGAAAATACGGATGATGCAACCAACACAATGCTGTAAAGAAATTTCATTTTTAAATCAACATATTGTTTGATGATTAACATTTCACAAAGACAACGAATGCTTGAATCAAGGATACAATTGTGTTGTTTTAAGAATGAAATATTCAAATCAAATACATGTATATAACCTTAACGCTTTGTCATTGCTACATACATTTGTAAAAAGTTATTGATCATGCACTGGTAGTATAAAAGCCATTTTTAAATGATCTTTTAAAGTCTATGATAAAGGAATAATTCTTACCATTCAAAAATGATAAATCCCGAGGTTATTATTGTGGTTTATATGGTGCAAAGTCTTCTCATTCAAATCGGCACGGAGTAAGCGCGCACATCTTGTTTACCAGAATTCAAAATTTGGCCTAGATAAGCAGCAAACCACTATACTCTGTAACGCGCTGCCCAGCAGGAGAATTGCATAATAGGTTATCATGACACTGAAACTGACCAGTGTGCCAATCCCTATCTAATGCCTCAGAGTAAAATTCTGGGAGTGGATCACAGATTTGATGAAGAACATTTAAAAAAAAAAAGACATTAAGAGTTTTAGTTAATGCTTATGATTTTATACATTTATTTATTTTTTAAATTTTTTTGTTTGCCTATCCTTTCATTTATTGGTTTTTTGATTTGTTTAATCAAAGGACTTTATATAAATTATGTCTGTTTAATCAATAAGCCAAAACTAGAAATCATTATAAAATACCGGAAAAATCTTTCAATTTAACAATTACTACAATTCCTCATTTTAACACTATTCTTTCTATATATTCTTTTTTTTTCTTCATTAACTAAATTTTAGGAAAATCGCAATCATACATTATTTGAATGTTTGAAAAACATTTTGAAAATAATAGCAGCACTGAAAAATGAAGTCTTTAAAAAAAGAAAACACATTAAATTGAATGTTCTAAAATCATTCTCACAACATACTCTCAAGTTACTAAATGAATTAAATTGTGCCGCAATTACATAAATGTTTCAGAAACATTTTGAAAATGTTTCCAAAAAATGTTACAAAAACTACAATTAAAATGTTTCAATTATAGTGAAAATAATTATTTTAGTTAATGTAATTTTAAATAAACATTTTCAATGCCTAGGCCGAAAAATATCCGGAATGGAATGTAATTAACTAAAAGCGATATTAAGAATGTTTTAAAAATATTTTTAAAATGTTCCTTACAAATATTTCAGAAACGTATATGCAATGTTTCCGATTTACAGAAAAAGAATGTTTCATTTCATGTTTTAAGAACGTTTTTAAAACGTTTTATAAGATCTTTAATATTTGGAAGCTATAAATACCCTTAAATGAATTAAGAATGTTTCAAAAACATTTTGACAATGTTCCTTCCAACTGTTTCAGAGACGTATTTATGCAATGTTTCAGATTTCTGGAAAAGGAATGTTTCATTTCATGTTTTTAGAACGTTTTTAAAACGTAATATAAAAATCTGTGATATTCGAAAGCTAAACATACCTTTTGAAACATTTTTAAAACGTTTCAAAAATATTTTAGAAAATGTTCCAAAAGGATTTAATCAAAAGCTTCTTGAAAACATTTTAAAAATGTTTTTAAAATGTTATAATGAGAAGAGGAAATGTTTTAAAAACGTTTTTAAAACGTTTAGCCTGAAATGTTTCGAAAAAACCTTTTTACAACACCAATAAAATGATTTGAAAATGTTTTGTGCTACCTGGGTTCCACTTGCTCTTCTTACAAACATGCTTGCTTCTTGTGTTAGGGATTTTGAATAGATTATGTAGAATGAAACAAATCATCCTTTTCATCATTAAATTACTAACTGTTCTAAATATCTCAAGAAATTTCTTTCCGCATAATTTTATGTTAAAAACTTTTACGTGGTTGTGATATCAAAATAAAATAAAGCTTAATATAGTGATAAATATTATTGTGTCTTTTATTTGGACTAAATGTTTTCAATATATTTAACGAGGTTGATTCAAACACTCATTACATTTTTACAATGAAAATTTTGGGTGGGGGTTTCAGTACCATATAAAATATGTCTTTGTATTGTGATAATCGCCATCTCTCTTTTCAATTTAAAACATGACAGGGTTAAATATAATTATGTAGATTTTAAGCACCATTGTTATGGCTTTGAAGCACATTTTTTACCTTAATGCAGGAAGAACACTTTGAAGACATTCTATTATAGATCCAGGACCTTTTCGAACAATTCATATACAATATTGTACATATAAATAAATGTTGACTCTGCAATATAATATTTTTCATTCAATTTATCAATTCAGAAGCCAGATATTATGGATAGTAATGAATATAGAATTTAAGTATACTTAAATGAAATGTAAATCTTGCTACTGACATGTACAGTCAGACAATTTTCTTTGAATTAATAAAAATGGTCTATCTATACATGTAGCCATGAAAAGTCAAGCTAAAAGATGTCTTTGTCTCAGTTCAGGAATGGGTACATATTTTGTTCATTTATTAGCCGGCCTGATTTACTTCATTATGATATTTCAAAATCTTCCAGATGAAAACTCGACATATAGATATATCGACAACGTACAATCAATTTCCAGTAGTTACTTCTATTCATAATCCAATCTGAAATGTTTGTTTCGTATTTGAATATTTTACTAGAAATAATACCTTAAAGGTAGCCTTACAACAAAACTATATGAAAATGTAATGATTTCATATTTTTGATTCTACAGTATAAACATATAATTTAAAGTTTCCTATTGATGTCACTATTACCTGCTTATAATATTTATGCCTTATGCATACGCAAGAGTATGTTTTGATTTATTTTATGAGAATTTATTAGAACTGGAACTGAAAAAGCTGTTTCATAGATTCCTATAACCTCTTTAACTAGGCCAAATATAGTTGGATTTTACAAAAACGATATGATAAAAAAATTCAATTCTTGGAAATATATTTCCTTGTATTATGCCAAGAAAAATTATACTGAAATTTTGTTACCTTGCATTTATTGTAGTTAAATGGGGGCACTTTCAAGATAGGACCATTTTTCGTGTTTTTATACATAATTACATTCTAAACTCCTATAAAAACAAAGTAATTTGCAAATAAAAAATGTAAATGATAACATATTTCGTTATTCACATACTGTATATCATGTGATTTTCATTTCTCGATTAAAAAATGAAAGGAAAATCGGAAGTAGCCTTTATTGCAGTGAAAAGGGAATATATCAAAGCAAAGCACCAATCTTATTAAAATCAGATCCCTTGATCCGCTCACATAGATCGCTACACTTTGTGTAGCAATCTATGTGAGCGGATCAAAGGATCTGATTTTAATTAGATTGATCAAAGCACAAAAATAGGATTTATTTTATCCAACTAGATATTTATATAAGACGCAATGGATTTAAATAACATCAACAAACGATTGTAATATTGTATTAGTTTCTAAAAAAATAATAATTCTTACATTATGAAATAATTTTCTCTCTATGCTTGATTTTTTTTTTCTTAACACACGACGTTTTTTTACGTGGAAAAAAGGGGAAAAGGGGGGGGGGTAAAAAGCGACAAAATTACGAAATTTACTTAATCGTGTATCATACAGAAAAAATAAAATATTTTGATGGTCGCATTTAAATGATTCAGAGACTTTTTTTAAACTCAAGCTAATCCATGCATAATTAGTTCATCAGTAAAAAGGGATGTGAATAAACTTTTCAACATGTTCAAGAAGAAAGATTAAAATCGTTACTTTTCAATTTGGTTGCAGTGTTTGTTTGCTTTTTCTAATTCACTAAACAAAATAAAACAAGTTAAAATTAATGTACATATACATGTACCTAGAAATTGATACCTCAAAATAAATTATGTTCTACAAGTGATCATTAATATTCAAAAACCCTGATGTAAATAACAGAAATACCAGAATGAGCCAGCTTTCAATATGCACAATCTATAGAGCTTCCAGGTATGCAAGATCAGCGAAACATTTTAGCGCAATTTGACGTCATTTTATTTGTGACGTTATTGTTTCAATTGTGACGGCGGTCAAGGGTACTGTGACGTGCCTGAGTTGACGCTGCGTTAAAACGTATGCGCAGATCAAGTAGATTGGGCATCGTTAAAAGTATGTATTTTGCTAATTTTATGGTAGACGAAAAATTCAATGTATAAATTGGCGATATTTTGACTGACATAATGCTTAGACAATGTTTTAAACAAACTTTGACTGCGGATTGATCATTTAAGAGTCATACTCGTGTGTGATACAATCTCAACGTCCATTAAACAATATACAAAATAAGAGCAGAGCAAACACGGACCTCCGAAACATCAGAGGTGGGATCAGGTGCCATGGAGGAGAGCATCCCCTGCCGACCGGTCACACCCGCCGTGTGCTCCTTGTCATAATCAGGAAATAACGGAAAAAATCCGTCGTCAATTCAGTGTATAAATAATGGACTAACAATTTGTATGAAAAACGTCAGTCAGCATTTCATTCAATGATAAATTGTATTTGCTGACAAGGTCATTGTATCGACCATAGAATTTACGAAATGATGACTTTAAACGAGACTGTTGATATTCTTGTTTCATCAACTTGCTTGTCAATAATTTACCTCGTTTTAGAAACTGTTCATACGTAGAGCATGCTCTTGCGTATCGAATCAACTGAGATATATATACTCCGTATGCAGGTGATGAAGGTTTATTGCTGCATAAGTAAGGGAAGTTGACGATAGAATAGTGAAAGTCATCACGTTTATCATATAGCTTGATTGTTAGATTACCATTAGTGTCTTTTTCAAGTAAAATATCCAAGTATGAAGCAGAAGTGTCGGACTCTGTGGTTTCTTTTATCTTAAGCTCACCAGGCTAAATCGTGTCGACGTAGGAATGGAAATCATCATTATTAATTGACAATACGTCGTCGATATATCTAAATGTCGAGTTGAAGGCCACAGCAAGTGTAACGAACAGTTTTTAGATAAAAAGTCCATTCTATCAATACAAAATAGTAGCAGAGCAAACATGAACTTCCAAAACATCAGAAGTGGGATCAGGTGCCATGGAAGAGCGAGCATCCCCTTCCGACCGGTCACATCCGCCTTGTGCTCCATGTCATTAACGGGAAATAAAGAGAAAATCCGTTTTTAATTCGGTGTATTAATAATGGACTAACCATTAATATGGAAAACGTCAGTCTGTATTTGACTCAATGATATATTGTGTTCCTGACAAGATCATTGTTTCGATCATAGAACTAACAAAATGATGACTTTAAACGACTCAGCAGCAATTTTTGTTGCATCAACTTGTTAGACAATAATTTACCTCATTTTAGTAATTGTTCAAACGTAGAGCATCCTCTTGTGTATCACAGGAACTGTATTATTCCGTATGTGATGAAGGTATACTGCTGTAGTAAGGGAAGTTGGCGATAGGAAATTTAAAGTCATTGTGTATATCATAGAGTTTGGTTGTAAGATTGCCATTGACCTCTTTTTCAAGTAAAATATGAAACAAATGTGTCAGGCTCTGTGGTATCTTTTATCTCAAACTCACCAGGATATATCATATCGGCGTAGGAATGGATAATATCATTGTTAATTGATATATCAAAATGTCTAGTTAAAGGCTAAAGCAAGTGTTTTCTTTTGATGCATAGGATTTTAAAAATTCTGCTTCATTTGAATACAAAGTAGGTCTGTTTATAACGGAGTGTAAATCATATAATAAAACATAGTAAAACATTTAAATTTAACTTCAAAGGCCTCTTAAATTGACCAAGTTGTATCTTTTTAATCGTTTAAATGTTTCAAGTACATAATGCAGAATTTTTATTACTATGTAACGCTTCGGAACGCCTGCCTTGTGTTGAGAACAAAAACTTCGATGTAAAGTTTTATAATTTTATTCAGTAATACATGAACAGCGAAAATAAATAACAGTGTTTGAAATTCACAAGTCTCAACCCTCGGGACAAAAGACAAAATCAGTACAACTACTGATATAACTGGGCAACTGGCACCATTTCCAGTAATTAATAATTTAAGTAAAAATTCCCCCGAACAAAATAAAACGTAAAGGCTCTCTATAAATAAATGACATAATTAATTTACAAATAAATATTCCCGCTACTAGTACAACTACTAGCACGCAGCAGAAATATTTCCTAACTCCTAAACTGGGCTAAAGAAGATAAAATAACTAGTTCTCAACTAGTAATTATAAATAAAACTAGTACAATTACTAGTAATATAAATTTATCCTAACCTAATATCACACATTATGTACTTCAGTCACACAGATACTGAAATAGTACACACCTTAAATTATTCTGGACAAAAACAGCTGACCTTTCACTAGGACGCAAAGAAAACGAGAGAGCAAACGATATTCAGCATCTGGGTATTTATAGAATTAACAAAACCCGCAATTATTCATAACCAATCATGATTAATAATTCCATCCCGTAAATAATAATCAGCCAATCAAATACAATCATCGTCCCGTAATGAAATCTCACTCTCGTGCATTGTATGTAAAATTATTACAATACGTAAATAAATTAAATAAATTCATAAAACATAAAGTTACACCTTTAAAAACTCATTTAACACTGTTTAACATTTAATTTAAAAGAATTTATAATCAAATCTTCCGCCGAAATAACTGCAGTAAAAAAAAAAGATCGCCGTGAAGCATCACGGGAAAATACACAAGTAAGCAAAGTATGGCGGCGGCAGAAGTTTCAGTGAAACTTGTGTACTCGAAGACCATAAAACATCGATCACACAAGAAAAGAGGTAACTATAAGACAATCCTAAATTACAGCACAACTTTATAATTACGTAAGTACAATTAAGCCAACAAAAAGCATGTAATTAAATAGCAAGACGATGTCCGACATTCAACACATCGAAACACAAGAAAAATGGCATAGATCTTCGCTACATTTAGGCAACCAACAACTAAGAAATAAGTTTATAAATCTAATGGACATTTCAATATTCCATACAAGAATTGACGGATGGGTTGACAGTGTGCAGGAAAATGGTCTAGAAAAATACCAAGATAAACAAATGAGATTCAAGAAAAACGGGGGAGGGATCGTTACATTTTGCCCCTCTCTAAGAGTCCAAGTCCCTTTGGACTCAAAATATAAACAGTAAAATTCAAATACAACAATTAACTAAGACAATCAATGACATATTTCTACTTTATACACTACACTTGATACGCATATACCTATATATATACTTCCATGAACAGTACAGCTAATCAATACACACAAGGGAGACTACTCAAAAATAAATGCTGTACTTCACAAAGATTACATCATTGTGTATCAACTCAAAAAAACTCCATCTCTAGTATTAATGAAGAAATAGAAATTTTACAAAATATGAAACTATAATGCCAACCTTCATGCATATCACAAATCATTAATCAATATGATAGAAACTTTATACATAAACACAAAATGCTAAATCAACACATGAAGTTCATCATGATAATCTCACGAAGACAAATGAGCAGAGCATACAGTATGACAAGGTAAGTAAGTTAAAATGTACATGAATGATAACAATTCAATTAATATTTTATGACTGCCATTTAATAATGAGTTTATCTTACAAAAACAATGGATGTACAAAATATTAGCAGCCTCTGATAAATTCATCATAAATACTTGCAAATATACAGCGTCCTGATAATGCTAATTATTTAAACACAAGAATAACGTGTAAATAATCTTTCTTATTTCATTCACAGGATTACAGGAAAAGACTTTAAGAGGAAGGACACTAAGGTCTTGGCAAGCAAAAATATCAAAGGTAAATAATATTACACAAATGAATCTCATGACAATACTTAATGCTTAATATTAATTTTAGAAAAATTACATATAAAATCCACAAATCATCATATTCCTAACCCAATTTACAACATGCTTTAAATGAATATTTGACTTATATAATTACTACTCAAATATAACAATGAAATATCTAATGTCTCTTATTATAATAAGGACGACTGGCTCTAAAGTGATCCGGACGGAAAAAATCATCCAATGGAGACTGGTGCTCGGTAGCTCTACGTGCGGAATTTGGAAGGATCCTCCTTGGTACTGTTACGACGGACTGCAACTTCTTGGGTTGTTTCCTGGGTGAACGTCTGCGGGGGATCGGGTTGTATCGTTCGCCCTCGCCGGGGCCATCATGCACAAACTTGACAGCAGAAACAGGACCAGGTCCGGAATCAACCCTCTTTAAGGTTTACTTCCTGTCAGTTTCCACTTGATTACTGGACCAATATCAATATCTTCCCTCTGGAGACACTGTAGACTAGTGGAATTGTATTTTGACATCCATTGTGTCCCTTCAGGTAAATTTCTAGAACTGTCACGCTTTCTTGTCATCACACGAATAGCACCCCCCTGATTAAGGTTTTCTTGAGTTTCCATAGTCTCAGCTCTTTTTCTGCACTTAATACAAGGTCCGCATTTCAGGCTTTCTAAACTGTCACCCTCTGAGCAGCTACAGTCGGTTGGGTTAGGACATCTTGATAGACCGTCAGCATTACCATGCTGAGTCCCAGGCCTATACTCAATTTCAAAATTGTATGCTGACAATATTTCAATCCAGCGAGCCACTCTTCCTTTAGGTTCTTTCAGTTTATATAGCCAGACTAATGCTTGGTGATCAGTCCTAAGGATAAATCTTTGTCCTAAAAGATATTGTTTAAAGTACTCCACAAAGTAACGAACAGCTAGGAGCTCTTTATCAGTTACACAATAGTTCCTTTCAGCACGGTTTAGGGTTCGACTCCCATAGGCCAACACTTTCTCACGTCCATCCTGTACTTGGCTCAATACGGCACCAATGCCCACATCACATGCATCTGTGTCGAGTATAAAATGGCCTTGGTTTGGGTCAGAATATCCCATGATATCGGGCCCAGTAAGGATCTCCTTTAGTTTCAGAAATGCTTTCTCGCATAAGTCTGTCCAACGAAAAGAATGGTTCTTTTGTGTAAGTTCGGTAAGAGGTTCACCTATCACGGAAAACCCTTTTATAAATCTCCTGTAATAAGAGGCAGTTCCAAGGAATTGTCGTACTTCAGTAACATTATTTGGTCTGCTCCAATTCAAAATTTTCTCTACATTCTGCTTATCTGGTAAGACTCCATCTTTAGTGACTTTATGTCCAAGGAAATAACTTCATCTTGAAAAAGGCTACATTTCTCAGGTTTCAATTTTAAACCTGCATCTTTTACTCTCTGAACCACTTGGCTGAGCCTGGACATGTGTTCATCAAAATTTCTGCTAAATATCACTATATCGTCCAAATAAATAAGACAAATGTCCCACTGAAGGCCATTTAATGCCATCTCCATAAGTCTCTGGAATGTACCTGGTGCAATGGTCAATCCAAAAGGCATGGTTTTATACTCAAAATGACCATATTTTGTTACAAAGGCTGTTTTTGGTATATCTTCAACCTTAACTCTGACTTGGTGATATCCTGCTGTCAAATCCAGTGTGGAAAACATTGAAGCTCCTGCAACGGAATCTAGACAGTCTTGAATTCGTGGGAGTGGGAAGGCATTTTTAACTGTTAAATTATTTACAGCTCGATAATCTACACAGACTCTTATTTTTCCATTCTTCTTTCTAGCTAAGACCAGTGGAGAAGACCAAGGTGATGTAGAAGGTTGTATTATGCCCCTCTCTCTAAGGTTCAGAATGGCATCTCTCTCCTCATTGGCTAGTGCTATTGGAAATCTACGAGGTGGCTGTTTTACAGGTTTACTCTCACCAGTATTAATCTCATGTTCAACTAAATTGGTTTGTCCTAGGTCCCATTCATCTCTTGAAAATGCATCCTGATGGTCGAGCAAGAATTTCCGAAAAGCTTCTTTTTCTGACTTATTTAAGGACTGGGAAGAGCCTTCATAAAGCTCTCGCAAATGATCCGGAACCTCACATGCCTCACCAGGCGAAAGTTCAGTAGATCGGCAAAGGCTTCTTAGGTCACTATAAACTGGTCGAATTACATCTACTATTCCCCCATATCCTTCAACAGTACACACTACTGTGTCTGGATAAAGCGTTTTCCCTCATCAAAAGGGTTCATAACTCTCAGGGGTACACTCAGTTTCCCTTTGATGTTAAGAACTGCTGGGGCTAACAGTAAGGAGGTCTTCTCCATAAGATCTCCACATGGAACGAACATAAGGTCCTCATCAACATCAACCTCACATTCACGCTGTATAAAAGCCGGTATTATTACGTCTGTATTCCCAGGTATATCACACCTCTCCACACAACGGAGGGTAATATCTTTATGCACACCACGTTGTATGCATGGAATATCATGACCTTTGAACCTTATCAGCCCTTTACTCAGGAGAATATCTGCTTGACCAATATCACTATTCTGCAGGATGTCCACTCCAAGTAACACTTCATCTTGGATATCAGCTACTAAAAGGGTTTTCTTGAGGGCCAAGGAACCAAGTTGCAAGTCAAATGCTCCTTTCCCATAAACATGAATGGTACTTCCATCAGCTCCTCGTAAATGTGACTTTCCTTGAAGTCTGGGTCTGTTCATCTCTTCGAGTTGTTCATACACACTGTACGAAAGTATGGTATTGGATGCACCGGTATCTGTTGTAATATGGACGTCTAAAGCATTTACTTTTCCTTCTATGTACACGCCATCTGCATCTGGTATTCGATTAGAAATAAAACAAAAATCTTCTGACTCATCATAATTATCTGGTTGTCTGTCTGTTGGTGGGTCTAAACTGTTCGTCTGTCTGTCAGTTTCTTCTGTAGCCGGTCCTTGACCCACAGGAACGGCTAATGCCAGTTTAAAGGTGCCTTTAAGACTTGAAGGTCATGAATTCTCTTTGGGCAGTCCCTTATGAAATGACCTTCACCTTCGCAGTAAAAACAGCTACGTTTCTGTGGTCTGTCCAGAGGAGCTGTTTGACCCGAAGACATGTCTGGTTGAGATGTACCAATAATAGGCCTACGTGGCTGTGTCCCAGTGTTGCTCTGGTTAGTCAGGCTGTTGAGAACTTTTGCCATCTCATCGATTTGTTTCTGCAAGGCTTCGATAGTGCTACCCGACCCTTGTTTGTTTCCTTGGCTGTACTTTACATTTCTGATGCGTTTCTTCTTTGTCACTGACTTGGCTTTAGTGACTGTCTTAGGTGCAGCTTCTGATTCAGAATCTTCAGCGACTTCACTTCTCTGACATGTTTCTTAGTTGAAGGCCGACCTGCTTCTTCATAATTGATAACCTGTCGTACAGCTTCATGTATATCTGATGGGTCCTTGACATATTCCACATGAAATTGGGCTTCTCTATCAGGCAGACCATCCAAAAATTTCCTGAGCAAGTCTTCCTCTCTAGTCTTTGAGTCTCGCTCTGGGTGGGCTTTGACATACAGGCGCTTCAAATCAGCAGCAAAGTCCTCGACTCGCTCACCAGGCTTCTGAACTCTGTTATTAAATTTTGACAGATAGGTTCGACTGGTTTCAATTGTACGAAAACGATTGGTCAGTTCCTTTGTAAGTCTCTTATAACTGCTTCTCGACTCTTTAGATAATTGGCCATATACAAAGTCAGCAGCATCTTCATGTAATCTGGGCAGCAATTGGTCCAGTTTGTCATCTGTTGTCCAGTTGTATCTATCTGCCACTTCCTCAAAACGACAGAACCAGACAGACCAATCTTCTTTCCCTGTGTATGGAGGAATCTTTACATTGCGATGCTTAGCCTTTTTCCGGTACACAAAGTCGGACTCTTGCAATGTTTCTCTGTCGCTACTCAAATACTCAGGAGATGCGCAACATGTATCTGATTGTCTGTTGTCAGGGTTGGTCCTTTGGTGGTGATCTTGTTCAGAGAGCTGTTTAATTTTCTCTTGTAAATGCTCTACCATCTCCGTGAGCTGGATAAGTGCAGTTTGCTCGTTTTCTGTCCTTGATATATCTCGTGCACTTCTCATGGGAACAGAGAAGGTTTGATTCGGCCTCACAGGTACAGAACCTGTACACAAACTTACAGGTACAGAACCTGTACTTAGACCAACAGGCACAGAACCTGTACGCAAACTAACAGGCACAGAACCTGTACATGTACATGAGCTGACAGGTACAGAACCTGTACAAGAACTTACAGGCACAGAACCTGTACACAAACTTAGAGGTAAATGAGTTCTCATGCAAATGTTGTGACCTGATGTTGCAATTGTGGGGAATGGGCTAAACATATGGGCACTCTGGTTTTGATGACAATAAACAGGACCTTGAAAACTCGCAGTACAAGGAACTGCATAAGAGTTTACAGGTAAGGTAGTGCGATAATTTGTACCTGTACGTGAACTCAAAGAGGTGCTGTGTGCATGAGAGTTCACAGGTAACCCAGATACTGGACTTGCTGTCCGTGTAATGGAGGGGCTTCTGAGAGTACCTGTACTGGGGACTGCAGGTATATACATACTAGGGACAGCTGTCGTCTCTCTAGGAAAACCTGTACATAAATTCTCAGCAAAATGTGAGCAAACAGGTACAAAAGGCATCTGAGTTGTGGGATCAGAGGTGTTAAAATGGCTCATTTTAGGCCTAACTACACTGTGTGCTGTCTGTGGCTGCTCTGTGGTAGAACTCACCATTACAGAAACTGTATCTGAGTTTTCAACAAAAAGTGTAGAATCTCCATCTCTCACAACGTCTGCCTGGGAACCCACAAGCATTAAACTTGTATTTGAGTTACGTAAATTTGCTAATTGAGAGGCTTCTTTATTTGAATGAACAAATGGCTTAATTCTGTGCATGTCAGCTCCTTCACAAGGAAATTCACATTCGCTTTCATTTTCTCTTACAGTATCTTCAGAGGAACACGAAACTCGTGAGGTAGATCTAGATTCTTGAAGACCACGACGCCTCCGTCGACTTTTACGACCTGCTATATTGATTTTATTTTATGTTTGTTTAATAAAATTTTTGTTTCTCAAACACAGACAAAGCGGTGTTATGATTCGATCACAGGACCCGATAAACTAAACTAAACGGATCCCGCCGTGGATGCCAAAATTGTAACGCTTCGGAACGCCTGCCTTGTGTTGAGAACAAAAACTTCGATGTAAAGTTTTATAATTTTATTCAGTAATACATGAACAGCGAAAATAAATAACAGTGTTTGAAATTCACAAGTCTCAACCCTCGGGACAAAAGACAAAATCAGTACAACTACTGATAAAACTGGGCAACTGGCACTATTTCCAGTAATTTAATTTAAGTAAAAATTCCCCCGACCAAAATAAAACGTAAAGGCTCTCTATAAATAAATGACATAATTAATTTACAAATAAAGATTCCCGCTACTAGTACAACTACTAGCACGCAGCAGAAATATTTCCTAACTCCTAAACTGGACTAAAGAAGATAAAATAACTAGTTCACAACTAGTAATTATAAATAAAACTAGTACAATTACTAGTAATATAAATTTAGCCTAACCTAACATTACACATTATGTACTTCAGTCACAAATATACTGAACTAGTACACACCTTAAATTACTCTGGACAAAAACAGCAGACCTTTCACTACGACGCAAAGAAAACGAGAGAGCAAACGATACTCAGCATCCGAGTATTTATAGAATTAACGAAACCCGCAATTATTCATAACCAATCATGATTAATAATTCCATCCCGTAAATAATAATCAGCCAATCAAATACAATCATCGTCCCGTAATGAAATCTCACTCTCGTGCATTGTATGTAAAATTATTACAATACGTAAATAAATTAAATAAATTCATAAAACATAAAGTTACACTTTTAAAAGCTCATTAAACACTGTTTAACATTTAATTTAAAAGAATTTATAATCAAATCTTCCGCCGAAATAACTCCAGTAAAAATAGATCACCGTGAAGCATCACGGGAAAATACACAAGTAAACAAAGTATGGCGGCGGCAGAAGTTTCAGTGAAACTTGTGTACTCGAAGACCATAAAACATCGATCACACAAGAAAAGAGGTAACTATAAGACAATCCTAAATTACAGCACAACTTTATAATTACGTAAGTACAATTAAGCCAACAAAAAGCGTGTAATTAAATAGCAAGACGATGTCCGACATTCAACACATCGAAACACAAGAAAAATGGCATAGATCTTCGCTACATTTAGGCAACCAACAACTAAGAAATAAGTTTATAAATCTAATGGACATTTCAATATTCCATACAAGAATTGACGGATGGGTTGAAAGTGTGCAGGAAAATGGTCTAGAAAAATACCAAGATAAACAAATGAGATTCAAGAAAAACGGGGGAGGGATCGTTACAACTAGTACATTATTTTCACATGAAGTTATACTCAGAAGAAAGATAACTCGTCCTCACAGATTTGTTTTATTTTCTTCTTACAACAACATACAGCATTGTGATATTCTGACTAAGGAAGCATCGCGTTAAGATGTTTTCTAAGATGATTTAAATAGGTATGATACTTAGTATTATTTTCATATTCATCTCGTCTTTAAAATTTAATGTTGTGATAATAAATCGTTGCTCATTTATTCTCATTCTTAAAATTTCTTTATATCATTATCTAACATAATTCTGAAAAATAAGCAGTGCTTTATACTTTAAATTATTTTCCAGGTGGCTCTAATGTAAGAAAGATATGGAGGATATGGAGATAACGAACACTATTCAATCTTAAAGTCCATAAAACAATACAAAATAGGCGCAGAGCAAACACGGACCCCCAAAACATCTGAGTTGGGATCAATTGCCATGGAGGAATGAGCATCCCCTGCGGATGACCTGTCACACCCACGATGTTCTCTTTGTCATGATTGTGAAATAACGTAAACTATCCGTTGTTAATTCAGAGTATTAATAATGGACAAGCGATTAGTATGAAAAACGTCAGCATTTGACTTAATGATAAATTGTATTTGCTGATAAGGTCAATGTATCGACCATAGAACTTACAATATGATGACTTTAATCGAGACTGCTGATATCCTTGTATCATCAACTACCTTGTAAATTATTTACCTCGTTTTAGAAATTGTTCGGACATAGAGTACACTCTTGATATCGAATTAACCTAGATATACACACTCCGTATGCAGGTGATGAATGTATATTGCTGCATAAGAAAGGGGACTTGACGATAGAAGAGCTAAAATCATCACGGAAAATTATCTTAATGTCTACACTTAAATTAAATTAAAAGGAAGTTATACGATATAACATAACTTGGGGCAGTTTCTATCAAATTTGAAAAGAACAACACATTTCTATCTCAAACGTTTCAGACGTAAATTAATAGTGGAAAAAAATTCTGAAATCAAATTAGATAAAAAAAAAACTTTTATACTACATGATCATGTACACAGGAATTTGTCTTTACACCGAATAGTTGACCAGAGAAACAGACCTCAGAATCAATTGGCGTCCTTTTTTGGGCCATGGCAAGTTGTCATGTGAAATTTCATTGCAAAAACTGAGAGTCCTCTCGAGATATCGCGCGGAAACGAAAGTGTTGCAGACAGTTATAAAGACAGACGGATGAACGGACGGACAGACAGACAGACGGAAATTGATATTCCCCACTTTCAGCGGGGGACAACAAATCAAAAGCGATGCATTTTTACCATGCATATGGCATTTATTTTTTAATACTATACCTATAATCCATTTAGGTAAGACCAACTTTTCAAAGTTTTTTTTGTTTTGCTTTGTTTTGTTTTTTTAAATGGCAATTGAATTTAATCATGTTAATCTAATAAAATAAGAGAAAACGTTCATTGTATAATTTCATAAATTTTTAATATTATTATTATATGTCAGGTTCTTCTGCTAAATCGTTGACCAAAAGTTTAATTTCACCCAACGCTGCTATGTTTTGCTTGCATGCAAAAGGAAAACAAAGTAGAAAGCACCAAATGGTACATTTAAATTGTCTTCCTAAATGATTATGTACAATGCTTACTAAAACTTCAACTCAGATATTATCGGCACTTATGTCACATAAATTCCAGACGGCTACATCACCATTATTTGCGATGAACAAAAAAACCTCGCTACACTCCATTTCGTTCCGACAGAGACATCTATGCACACATCTGCTGATTCTAGTGTATTCCTCATTTCACCATCATACGTCAATTTACAAAAGTTGAATTCACCATTAAATCCTTTCGTCGAATTCGAGACTTGAAAAGATACCTGTAAATAAAGATAAAATACATTTAATTCTGTATCTCTCATTCTTTCGAAATTGAGATTTAGGAACACACTAATGTATCTTCCCATTTACTCCTTATTGTAATAATTATTTAAACCTAAATATCACCTTTAAGACCTTTTCACCATGCATTTGGCACGATATTCCTTTGCCAGTCAGAGTTATTTCGAATTCTGATGCATTAATTCCAAACCAAGATGTTTGAATTCTAGTCCAAAACAGCGGAGGAAGGTTACCCTTGTTAGGCAGAGTCAAGCAGGTGTTGTTGTCATTGTCAAATAACATGTGAAGTTGTCCAATAAGTCTTTTGTGTTGGTCGTTAAACACTTCGGGAAGTTTCAACGTTAGTTTATATTTGTTCGTCAAATTTCCTATGCTTAAAAACATTACATGGTTGCTGCAAAAGTTTATTTTATCAGGATCAATATATATGTATATATATATATACGATTGATAGATTTATCAAATGAGAAGTGTTTATTTTGGCGGAATTTATGTACTTCATGTGTTATATTGACAGTAGTGAAGGAAAAACTTCAAGAGTACTGTACAACTATATATTCAAGAAGTGGTGTAAATCAGATGTGGATACTTAAAAATTCTAAAGAACTTTTGGACAGAAAATATAGACTTTATCAACAGCATAAAAACTTAGATATTTTTCTTTATACAACAATTGTTGACAAATTATAATCCAGGCTTTTTGATATCATTGACAGCTGCTTCTTCAACATAAATGGAACTTGTAAATTTACTTACCTCGTCATTGGTCATTTGAAAAATTATTCTGTTAAAACAGATTCTGATTGTACACATAAGTACTCTGAAGTTGACATCAAGAAGATGCTCGAGTTTCTGATTGACAATATCTATGTGGTTTTTGGAAATTTCCAACAATCTATAATCTCCGAAGACGTACAATATATGCGCTCCCATTAGCAGACTTATTTTTATATTCATATGAAGCAGAATTTATTCAAAATCTTTTGCATCTTTGAAAAAAACACTTGCTGTGGCCTTCAACTCTCTTTAAATATATCGCCGTATTAAATTAATAATGATAATTTCCATTCCTACGTGGACACGATATATCCTGTCATTTTAAATGATACCACAGGTCCAACACATTGCTTCATACTTGGATATTTTACTTGAAAAAGACACTAATGGTGATCTAACAACCAAGCTATATGATAAACGTGATGACTTTAACTTTTCTATCGTCAACTTCCCTTTTATGCAGCAATATACCTTCATCACCTGCATACGGAGTATTTATATCTCAGTTGATTCGATACGCAAGAGCATGCTCTACGTATGAACAATTTCTTAAACGAGGTAAATTATTGACAAGCAAGTTGATGAAACAAGAATATCAACAGATTTCATCGTTTAAAGTCATCATTTTATTCTATGGTTGATACAATGACCTTGTCAGCAAATACAATTTATCATTGAATGAAATGCATTACGTTTTTCATACCAATTGTTAGTCCATTATTTATACAGGAATTGACTACGGATTTTTCCGTTATTTCCTGATTATGACAATGAGCACATGTTGTTGACCGGTGCAAATGAAGAAATAAATTCCATGGCATTAATAAATATGTTTATCGGTCGATTAAAAATTTGCTCTGCTCTTGTTTTGTATATTTGTTTAATGGACGTTGAGATTGAATAGTTCTTATTTCCATATCCTTTTGTACCATGGCAAAATTCTGAACCGTAGAATTTTCAGTTTTGTTATACGAAACATTAAAATGAAAGCAAAATATATATAACACTTTTAATATATATTTTTCTTTAACAATTGTTGCTTCCTCTGTGCTGCTTTCTTCCTGTGTCCACAAACTGAAATTGAAGGACTCTGTTCTGTTTGATGGTGTATCTATCAGTAGTGTTAGAAAGGTATTACATAGAGGATTGATTTCGTGTGAGTGGCTTTCATCAAACCTTATTCTTACCATTGGCAAGTCCTGCAAAAAAAATAAAAAGTAACCACTCAGACCGACACATTTATAGAAGAGAAAAACTTGACAGATAGATATATATAAGAGTATAAAATCACATATCCTAAAATGTATACTGAAATATTTCAAATTAGAAACAGTTTTACACTCAGACTGATCTTTCAAAGAAATTACAAATCTATTAGCAAATAAAGAAAGAAATATTAAGATTGACTAGAAAATGAATAGTTATTGTACTAAAAGAAAATAGTTCTGGTATATCAGTTGAATATGTAAGATAACCGGTTCTACATGTCTTGGTAACATCATGTAAAGTTAAAATCATTAACAGAAGGATATGGAGATTATGAACAGTATACAATCTCAAAGTCCATAAACCATACGAAATAAGAGTAGAGCAAACACGGACCTCCGAAACATCAGAGGTGGGATCAGGTGCCATAGAGGAGTGAGCATCCCCTGCCGACCGGTCACATCCGTCGTGTGCTCCTTGTCATCATCAGGAAATAACGGAAAAATCCGTCGTCAATTCAGTGTATTAATAATTGACTAACAATTGGTATGAAAACGTCAGTCAGCAGATGAAACAAGCCTCCACTTATAAACTCAAGATCATAAGAAACATACATTTGTCTTTGTTGCATTTGTTCTCACAATGACGGATGTATTCCATGCCTCTGTCTTATTCAATAATATACTAATTCCAACGCTGTGAGGCATTTCTTCTACATCTGATTTGGTCTGAAACACACCGGCCTCAAACTCTATGACGTCATTTTCAGAGACATTAGTAGAATCGTAGTAATCTAAAACAAGTAAATATAACATGTTTGTACTTGTGTCTCATATTTCTGATTAATTTTCTTATTTTCGGGAAACATTCTTTGATTTGTAGATATAGACTTGTATATTTGTAATGACATTAAGTATATATAGACCTTCCAAGCCTCTTAGATACATGAATGCGAGCTTCGAGAGAACAAGGATGATTTTTTTGATAATAGAATTTATTTCCAAACTAGAGCCTCATGAGGCATAACATATAACAACAAAAAAACATTGATGTAACCATCAATTGTCACCCGGGAAATAAATAAAGTAAACAATGGAAATGAGTTTTGATCATCAGACATTTATTATGGTTCGAATCCCACTGTGGGACGTGGAGACCGGTCCTTCGGATGAGACCGTATAAACCGAGGCCCCGTGTCGCAGTAAGTGTTGGCACGAAAAAGATCCCTCACTGCTCAAAGGCCCTGAGTGCCGAGCATAGGACAAAATTTGTAGCCCTCCACCGGCAAGTGGTGGCGTCTCCATATGAGTGAAAAATTCTCGAGAGGGACGTTAAACAATATACAATCAATCAATCATTTATTATGCTTGAATATGTACAGGGTACGGTCCTACGGCGCATGATCAATCAACAAGGCTTTTAAAAGAGAATTCACGAGTATTATTCTCGAAATGGAAGTTTTCAATAGATAAGATTTGGGTAAAATTATCGTATTTTTAATTCACTATCTATTATTTCGGTTTTTTTTTTTGGAAAATATCAAGATATGTTCAGTTTGCTTTAGATGTAAATAATGACACCTTTAAATACTTTAAATGAATGCAGAAGAAAAAATAATGTATAAAAATATCACCAGATCAGTGGTATAGAAGTGAAATGTGAGTTTTCCTAGCGAATCCTTTTTGATTAAGTCCCCAGCTAGAACAAATAGCTATGGGAATTGCAAAAGATGCTGTCACTGTTGACTGGCAATATATATCAAAGCTTATTCAGTTGAATGATACTAAGAATACTGTCCATATCTGAGTAATATGTATGTATGTGCAAGACTGGTTCCTCGATTGTTTAATGAAGAATAAAGGGAAACTCATGTATGTACATCAATGAAATCCTTAAATTTGAGTGGGACTTCTTATCTAAGATCATTGGGAAAGAGGAAACGTGATGCTGCTTTAGAAACTTTAACGTTATCATTCGTGCACCCTAGGTCTATATGACACGCAGAACATAAAATTCTATAACTTATATATTTATGCATATATCTATATGAAATTTATGTGTATTAATAAAAAAATGTACTAAAGAATAGAAACAATAGAACGCATTGATGATTATTTTTCATGCTAGACATTTGTTCACGATTTTACTGGATAACCCTTGTGAATGGATATAAAATCATCAGTATGATATACCTCTGTTGACCCAGTGTGGAGGGAATTCAAGTTGCAATGACTCCTTTTCAATACATCCTGTTACATTGAGAAAACTGATGTTTCCAAATATCTAAAAAGTATGCAAAAGTACTGTAGACTTCTCATTTTTGCGAATACTTTTTATCGCAAAAAGACTCTTTGTCGTCAAATTGCGAGAAAAACAATTCGTGAATGGACTATTGATGGAGATTTTACACAGATTTCAGCATGTAAAAAGAAAAGTAAGTAGTTTTATTTCGCAAGGAAGTTCTTGCAAAATTACACCATAATTTACTCAACAAGTATTTAGTAGGAATCTTCAGTATGCTAAATAAATGTTTTCATCACAGCCATGTAATGAATGTATAAATAAACACATACATAATTTTTTAAAATAATATATACTTTTACTTTTTTATCTTATTAACCTACTGTTACGAAGGTGGCGCCGACATTGGTAACACGTAAAAATGCAACTTCAAAATGCTCGGAATTCGTCTTCAAGAGAACTTTTATTAACGGCATATAATGTGGAATCCAAGCCTTGAAGGTAATACTCATTACCACGCCAATATCAGAAGCTATGATTGGAGCTGTTGGATTCATCATCTCAAAATAAGCTGTTTTCTTCATTTTCTAAATAAATAGAACAAATATTTCAATAAGTTTGTATGGATATGGCAAATCATAGCCTTTTTAAACTCGTACGTTTTACGAAAAAAAATGCAGCTAAAACAATCCGTCTTTTCCTTAAACTTCAATTTGCTGATAAAGGAATGACGCTGTAAGTATTAATAATATTCCGAGTCACAATAGGGTCCAGTCTTGTATTCAACCAAATTTCAAATTAAAGTCTACACCTTGTAATTCCAACAAATATACATCGACCATTGCTTCCAAACTTTTCATTTACAAAAATAACTTTACATTGCCTGGATACAGAGCATCTAAAACATAATCCTCCATCGTGTTCGTTAATCCTTCGCCCTATACATATAGTCCTGCTGAACATGTTATTACGAGTGACTTAAATATAGTTAATGATGAGGACCGTAGATCGGATCATTTATTTTAAAAGGTCCTAAATATAGGGAACCCCGATACTTCAACTGGCGTCGAAATTTCAAAAAAAATTATGGATTCTGTTAAAAATTACTCCAGAAGTTGGGCCAGATATGAAAAAGAAGACCTTGACACCTTGTCAGAATGGATTAGATGTATCAGATCTATGTTAAAGTCGCGTATTAAGAGATTGACGGGCAATATGAAAACCATATATCCTTCTGTGTTCAATAAACCAGAAGTGATTTTTTAGATAGATTACACGATCAGTACGTAATGGTACCTGCCAGCAAAGCAAGTAACAATATTGTCTTCGTTTATAAGGGTCATTATATAAATTGTATTCTAGAAGAACTTGGATTTAATTCTACAAATGGTAATCTTACTTATACTGATACTTCCCTTTCTAAGGAAGAAATTCTTCAAAGTAATATTCAGTTTAAAATATTTTTAAATATTCCACAGAGCCAAAATGAATTCAAACTACCCTATATGTATTGGATTCCGAAACTTCATAAAAATCCTTACAAACAAAGATACATTGCGGGTTCCAGTTAATGTTTAACCAAGACTCGTTCGTTACTTCTCACTAAGATATTGATAGTAGTGAAAGAAAAACTTCAAGAGTACTGTGCAACAATATATTCAAGAAGTGGTACGAATCAGATGTGAATACACAAAGAGTCCAAAGAACTTTTGGACAATTTGAAATCACAAGAATTAACCAAAATCATCAGCTTAAAAACGTAAGACTTTTCAACTTTATAAACAACCATTCCCCACGATAAATTAAAGTCCAGGCTTTTTTATATCAGTGACAGCTGCTTTATTTTAAAAATAAAAATGGAACCCGTAAATTTACTTACCTGGTCAATAGTCATTTGCAAAATCATTTTGTTAAAACACATTCTGATTGCACACACAAGTACTCTGAAGGTGACATCAAAGAGATACTTGAGTTTTTGATTGACAATATCTATGTGGTTTTTGCAGACTAGGTCTTCAAACAATCTTTTGGAATTCCCAAGGATACCAATTGCGCTCCCTTATTAGCATACCTATTTTTAAATTCGCATAAAGCAGAATTTGTGCAAAATCTTATGCATGGGAAGAAGAAAACACTTGCTGTGGCCTTCAACTTAACATATAGATATATCGACGACATATTGTAAAGAATGGTAATTTCCATTCCTTCATCAATACGAGATATCCTGATGAGCTTTAGATAAAGGATTATATATATATATATATATATATATATATATATATATATATATATATATATATATATATATATATATATATATATATATATATATATATCGATTAAAGTCATCATTTCATAAGCTCTATGGTTGATACAATGTCATTATCAGCAAAAACAATTTATCATCGAGTCAAATGCTGATTAGTCAATAATTCATACACTGAATTGACGACGGATTTTTTCCCCGATCATGACAAGGAGCACACAGCGGATGTCTGATCAGCAGAGGATGCTCACTCCTCCATTGAGTTCGAGAAATCACATACCCTTGACATTGTGAGGATGCGCTGTGCTATATCCTTATACTTTTTCCAACGTCGTTGTAGCCTTATTGTGACGTCACGCTAAATCACGTATATTTCTACGCGTGAGTATAAACAAAAATGACTTTCAAATCAATTTCACAGTTGGCTTTGTATAAACAAAACAGTGAATACATGAATGCTTTTTATCTTACCTCTAATACTAGAAACAGCATTGCCGATTTTTTAATAAACACTCAAGAAATAATTAATACTGTTATCCATACGAAAACATGTTTATGTCAGGCTCTAAAATCTGAAAATCTTCCGTATCTATATCATATTTCTTTACACAAGTTAAACTTTTTGAATTGCTACTTTGTATTGTGACAGATTTTTAATCCCACTTAGAATTAATTCGAAGCATTCAATGTGTGTTTGTTCAGGATAGAATTGTCAAATATATTTTATTTTATTTTTTATTTATTTTATTTATTTCTATTATTCCTAAATATGCATAAAATTTACAAAAAGTATGTCTAAAAAATCTTTTCTGCAAATCTCTCAAAACCCTCGTGTTTTATTTATTTTCTCATAGGTTTATCTATGTCAATGTATACAAAACGGGGACCTCGAAGGAGTCGTTAAAAAGTATGGAGGAGTAATTTTCATCGTATGGGGGAGCAGATTTTCACTGCTTCAGAATCAGACGAGATGTGTGTCACGTCATTTTTCGGTATATGTAAGATGTATTTACAAAAAAAAAATATTCCATAGTAGGTAGCAATAGTTAATATAAGCTTTATTCTGGTCATTTGTCCGGCTATCATACCTGTCCAGTTTTCCCAAACAATTCGAAACTATTCGAAAGATTTCATATTAACGTTAAACGAGTGGATAAAACATTTATGGTTTGCACAATCTGCGGCTTATGTAGGGATTCCGACACTTAAACAGCAATAGCAAACGTTTATCTTTTAAATGCAACAATTAAAACTTGTCGAGACATTATAAAATTAATAATTTAAGACATTTTCACTTCAGACAGTAATTATTACATAGTGGAGAGTCGTTTCTGGAAAAAAAACTAACGCATTGGGGAGTCGCACAATAACATGTAAATAGTACTATCATTTTAAATATCGACTTTTCCTTTGCTCAATGCTTTCTTTCATATTTATTTTGATGATTTTATATATTAAGTAAAATGTAACATGGATGAAAATCAATATAAACAATATGTACAAGTAAAAATAAAAACATATATTTATCGTTCCCTATTGTGAAGTGCATGGCTATACATGTATACCAGTACTTCATATACATTACTACAGCTGTATATGTACATTTCATATGGATACTGCACGGATGAGCAGTGGAAAATTCCAAAAAACCCAGCATTTTAGATAAGATATGTTTAGGCAGTAACACATAAAGTCGAAGAAAAAAAATACTATAATATGGAGGAAGGGGGTGGGGAGAATAAGGGTTTCCATTTTTATAGGCCACTTTCCTTCGCACATTACATAAATAAACTCTTCTAAAGAATATAGTCCGGAAGAGGGCATGTTATTTGAATATTTTCTTTGTGAATTTTATAGCACTTAACATCATAAGAACTTCAGACCCTGCCCTTCACAGGAATAACAATTTTAAAATATATTTCACGAAATAGACATGTATTTAAAAAGTGCTTCCAGCGTTTTGTTGCAGAAAATCTAAATCTTAGGTATATTTGTACAAAACCCATTGAGTTCTTTTTTTGTAGGTTAAAAAATAATTTGTTCGCGTTATAATGCGTAACGTATCGAGGAGGAGGGATCTCCTTTCTTATTTTTTCTCCAGTCTAGTATTCGAGGGTTATTGAAAAGTTCGTGTACTAGTGCCATAAATCAAAACTATTAAGGAATGCAGCAAAGAGTTTTTTACTTTTACACTTTGGATTAAATATCAATATTCTCGGTCGCAGTGGAATGACAATGTGGCGCAACCTCAAAATACTATATCATATTTCTACAGTTTGTGTTTCTACAGTTCGTGTTTCTAAGGAAGACAAATGAAAATTTGCAATTTAATGTCCACCCCTGTGGTGGGATACAATTGACAAATTTACCTCAAACGGTTGATTTTGTCAATTTTCTGAGATCTTAATCTCAACAACTTAATTCGAATTCTTTTGAGAGCGTATTGAAAGACGCTTGAAAGTGTGATTTTTCCCAAAATTCAAAATCATGAAGTCTAACTTTTGAAAAACTCGCATTAAATTTGACAGGTACATGTATGAACATCGTTGAGAAATGCAAAATGTGAGGATGATATAGATTCAATAGCAAGAAACCTAAAAAGTGTAAAAATGTCATCACGATGATTTCATAATAAACAGTAAAAGGTGTCTCAAATCATTTGTCAATTGTGTTCTCGGACAAAAGCGCGTTTTGGCGACCACTCGAACAAAACTATTTGACTTCGGCCTAACAGCATATAAGGCAAACAGTTTGGTTCTTCTGTCCGACAAAAAGCATGTTGACCTCGAACCCTGTCTATGTCAACTTTCACATCTTACATATACCGAAAAAAGACGTGACCCACATCTCCTCTGACTCCGACTCGATGATAATCTACTCCCCAGTACGTTGAAAACGACCCTCGATACTTGTTAGTACTCCCCTACGTTACCCGTTGTATACGTTGTTAATGCCGCTATCTGATCAGAAGGATTAGCACCTTCTTGTATATTTGGTGTATTTATAGCAATTTACGGTTATCGCTCTTGACTTTCATATTTGAAAATCGTCCAGACCTGATATAGAGGAATGGAAAATATTTACCTTCATCGTCAATTGACCAAAACCTGTGCAGCCAGTTGCCGTATATAACCAAGTGGCGTTTTTTTAAGCCAAGGGGTTATAATATTACCGACTGTTTTGCCAAGTCTCTAGAACTACCCTGTGGTCTTTATATAGTCAGGTGGCAGGTACATGTATTAGCAAGTGTTCTTTGTAATATTATTGCCGATTGTCAGGTATGGAAGGTAGATTTTGTGTAAGCCAAATGGTTATAGCATATCCTAGTGACTCTTGATTAACCAAATAGCTATAGAGCTGAGCATTGCAAAGTAGTGTTCATTTAGCCAAATGGCGCCAAGTTTTGCTGGTTAATGCAAAGTATAGCAATAGCAAAGTGGCAGGGATATAAGTATATATTGGTTTTATTATACACCGCCCGGACTAGTGTCAACTATTTTAAAACATATTTAATACTTTGATAGGTATATTTTGCATTATTATTGCCCTCATAAGACTTGAACATTAACCAAGTAAGGGCCTAAGGAGATCGCTCTGGTCCCCCACGTTACAAAATGATTGAGAATCAGCATCACGAGGATGATCTGTGGGGAAACGGATTATCTGTAAAACTGTTCAAAACTTTGAAAAGTTAGTAAGGTTATGATGAGAGTAAGGCTCTTCAAAGTTTTTTGATTTTGCTAAAGCACAGCTTCATTCCCCCCCACCCCCACCCCCTAAGAAAAAAAAACAACAACAACAAACATTAAAAAATAACACTGAAAGACAAAATTTATCAATTTAAAGAAATGTTTGAGTCAGTGCACTGGTATCTGGTTAAAACTTCTTTAGTTTAAAATATTTTTATTCATATATAGAAATGGATTGAACAGCAGGCATAAATGCCTATGATCGTTCTCTCCATAAAACTTCTTTAACTAGCTTCTGAATGCCTGACTTTTCCAAAGCTTTGCCTTATATATATCCTTTGGCAAGTCCATTCAAGAGTTGTCAGGTCGACATCATTCCACTATTTGAAGTCTTCAATACGTTTTATTCAAATGGTCCTTAACCATTGCACCTGGAAATTCGTATGCAAAACTTTGACATACTGCTGTTGCCCTGCTCCCTTCCCTCCACAGTGGTCATGATTTGAAAAACCTTGAATCTACATTACCTGACTATACTTGTGTATTAATATGACTATTAATGACTCATCTATTTTTTTAGGATATTTTTAAAGGTATTTCCTTTCTGAATTCTCATGGCAAACTTTGATCCTCTGTTGTGGACCTGCACTATCCCCAGCACTGGGGTCATGATTGGAACAAACTTGAATTTAAACTATCTGAAGATACTCCAGATATAATATGACTTATCATGGCTTTGCTTTTCTTGAAATGTTTAATGGCATATCTTATATATTCCTTTGTAAAGCTACGAGCCCCTCTTGTGGCCCTTCCCAATGTTATGATATGAACAAACTTGATTCTAGAGTATGCAATAAGGCTTTCATAAGTAATTATTTCTTGTCCAGTGGTTCTGAGAAAGAAGATTTTGCCAAATTTTTACGAATTCTTAATTATCTCCCATTGAAAAAGGGCGTAGCACTTCCCATGAAAAAACAAGAATTAACTTCCCCAAAGAATGCTTTGTGGCAAGTGTGGTAAAAATTGGCCCAGTGGTTCTTGAGAAGAAGTCGAAAGTGTGAAAAATTTACAGACAACGGACGACAGACGGACGCTGGACACTCTTTGATCAGAAAATTTTACTTGAGCCTTCGGCTTAGGTGAGCTAAACATAATGTAAATACATATAAAAATATTTTAAAAAATACGTAACAAAACTGAATGAATGGTGTCATCGCACTCACCTGTTGATATTTTTCTACTAATATCGAGGAAAACTTCTTACCAGGAATGATGTTCTTACAGTCCAGTTGACGAAATGAGTGGGGCATGTTTTCTCAATGCCATTCTGTGTGTACGAAATCTCCGCATTCGTGCTTACATTCTGTTTGTCTTGTAAGGATTTTGCGTTATGCAGATATACAAAAAAATCACAAATAAGCTGATTTTCAGAATAATTGGAATAGTACACAAATGTTCTGATCAGCTTATAACCACACCCTTGTAGCCTTTGGAATGCTGTCTACAATGAGAAAAACAATGAAAGAAAAAACAAGATGTGTTTGTGAAAAACTGATGCCCCCGTATGGTAACATAGCAAAGATTAATAGAAATCCTCACGGTCAAGGTCATTGGTGTCCAATGAAAGGTCTTGCCACAAAAAAAATACATACATAAAGTATGGAAGCCCTAGACTTAATCCCTCAGAAGTTACGGCAAAGGTTAAAAAAAATTAAAATGTCTTCAACGTTCACTTCAAAGTCAAAGGCCCTGTTATCAATTGAAATGTATTGTCACAAGGATTTAGTATGTAGAGTATAAAAGCACTAGCCCAAACCCTTTAAAAGTTATGATCAATGTTTGCTTTTTAAAGGTAGGTCTAACTCCAAGGTCAAGGTCCATGGGTCAAAGTTCTTGGTATGCAATGGAGGGTCTTTTCACAAGGATTACATAAGTGAAGTATGAAATCACTTGCCCTTAGCTTTCAAAAGTAAAGACCAAGGTTAAAGTTTTTTCTTAAGTAAGGAGATCTCCAAGTCAAGGTCAATAGGTCAAGGCCATTGGTATCCAATGAAATGTCTTGCTACATAAAATATATATAAAAAGTAGGAAAACCCTAGCCCTAACCGTTCAGAAGTTATGGCCAAGGTTAAAAAAATTAAAAAGTAGGTCAAACTCCAACGTCAAGGTCAAGGGTTCAAAGTTATCAATTGAAAGGTCGTAACACAAATATTAAATGTGTAAAGTGTGAATGTACTAGCCCTAACCCTTTAAAAGTTATGGTCAAGGTTTGCTTTTTAAAAGAAGGTCAACACCAAGGACAATGTCAAAGGTCTTGGTCTCCAATTAAGGGTCTTTTCACAAGAATTACAGATGTGAAGTATGAAAGCCCTAGCCTTACTGTTCAAAAGTTATGGCCATGATTACAGTTTTTCAAAAGTAATTAAATCTCCAAGGTCAAGGTTGTTGCTATCCAATGAAAGGTTTTTCAACAAAAAATACATATGTGAAGTATAAATGTCTTGATATCTACTGTTCAAAAGATATGACCAAAGTAAAAGTTTGGAATTTTTGTGTAAAAGTGCGTCAACTCCAAGGTCAAGAGGTCTAATTTGGTAATACCCAAAGAAAGGTCTTGTCACAAGGAATACACAAGTGAAATATGAAAGTCATAGCTCCACTAATCAAAAATTATGAGCAAGGCTAAAGTTTTTGTGGACAAACAGACAGACAGGGAGACAGACAGCTAGAATGACTGACAGACACCTAGACAGTCAGACGGACACGACAAAAACTATATAAACCCAAAACTTCGTTTACAGGAGCATAAATATAACATAAAAGCCAATTATTTGAGATATATTTTTTTAAGATTATAAGAACCGGGCAAAATAAAATAAATATAATAAGAAAAAAAATTAAAAAGATATTCAGACAAGCCTCCTTTTCATACATTTAGATGTCAGCTGCAGTCAGTTCACCTTACTTGATAACAAAGTCAATGCATTGCCCAACTTTGATTATTTAGTCACCTTCATTTAGAATTTGAAAATAACATTTGAAGTTTATTGGAAATTGCAGTAGAAAAACTGTCTTAAATATTGGCAAACTCCGTAGAATTGATTTATTATTAAAGTGGCAATCATAACTTATCAAGCTATAATCAGGTAATTCCTTAAATGCTTTCAAAACATTGTTTCTTATTTATATTTAAAGAAAATAGTTTAAAGAAAACATTACCTTTTACATGTAATAAAGATTGAAAAAGTAAGTTCGAAATATGATACAGACACTTTTAAAAAAATTGATGAAGTTTTTCTGCAACTCAAATGTAAAGGAATATCTTGTCAAGAGATAGGTTAATATAATAATAATTACTATTAAAATAATCAAAATCCTTTTCAATTCTATCAATTATTAGAAGTAAAAAATCTCACACTATCATATCAAGGCAAGAAAGCATAACGAACTTCGTACTCCATATTCCCTACATGACGAAAATCAGACAATGCAACGTCAATAATTTTGCCAGGGGTTTTCACGAAAATTACCAGGTTTTCGTAATAGCCTCTTGAAGGATTGAGAGTTATCCTGAGAGAAGCCTTGGAGCCAATATAAAGGAAAGATGAATTTCTTGTGTTGAGTGGTTCAATGTTCATCGCAACACTTGCACAAATATCTGAAAATAATTTCCTACTTATTTAATCTCTGAAATCATGATCGACATCTGCATTCCATTGGTTGATTCAAATTTGCTTAATTTATGACTTACTGACTACAAGAAATTACAGTAAAACATAAAACATAAAACATAACATTTACATGTAATGAAGGACTCCAAAGTCAGACGGTCTGCGCCAAATCCCAGATGGTTTGACACGCCAAAAATACAATACGGCGGGAAAATTAACGTTCATACGAGGGTTGTCCCAAAAGTTCGTGGACAATGACGTATTTGTTAAAATAAATGGTTCTATCTGCATCTACCGTATATCAAAATATTTCTCATGAAAAAATAATTCAGAATGATTTATTTTTATTGATGAAACTTAATAATATTTTTGTGAAAATCGGGGTCTTTAAAGATCACAGATTGTGCGCACAGACCAGTCTGACGTTACACTAATTTCATTCTGACGTCAAACATTTGGATTTTAACCTAACACATGTTCATGGACACACAAGATTTGTTTTTTAAGGCTCAACGCACTTCGAAGAGCTAGCAATAATCTTTAAATATAGATTATTATTTATTTCAATTTTAAAATTCAAAACAATACACACAAATTTACGAGCGTCTTCTAAATTAACAATTTGTATACCCAAACTGAACAGCCCAGTCCGACGCTGCACTAGATTTATAACAACGTCATGAATAGAAATCTCCATTTACAATTAATTACACGTGTTTTTTTAATTTCTTGTAGTGTCTTTGAATTTATACACACTGTTGAAAAATCGTATATTCTAATCCCAAATCGATACAACCAATAGATTTCAATAAGTTTGAGTTGTTTTAACAAACATTATGTCTCTTACATCGTTTCAACCGTTATAAAATTTATTTTTTTGACCAGACGCTGCGCCGTGCCGATGGACGACGTCACTTTTTCTGTTAAGTTTTGACCCGTACTTGCTAAGGTTTTCTTTATGTATTTTCGTTGCCTATATAGTAAGCGATAAAATATTAAGAAGACCTTTTTGTGTTACAGAAATTTTTTTATTAATTTTTGACTTGTTTTATATAGAAAATAATCATTTTAATCCGAACTCTTTATATCAGAGTTTAGCTCATTTTAACCTTGGTCCGTGCGCACTATCCACGACCTCTAAAGACCCCGATTTTTACAAAATATTACGTTCCATCAATAAAAACTAAATCATTCTGACTTGTTTTTTCATAAGAAATATTGTGATATACAACAGATTTATATAGAACCATTTATTTTCACAAAAACGTCATTGTCCACGAACTTTTTGGACAAGCCTCGTAACGTCACATTTCTACTGCGCAAAATTGCAATGCCACGCCAGCCCAGTGCAAAATGATTTTAAATAAATACAATGAAATAAATGGAGAGGACAAACAGTATCCAAGCTCAAAAGTCCAATCCAATCCAAACAGTACAATGAGGAAAGAAAAAACTGACCTCCTACACATCAGACGTACGATCAGGTCCCATGTAGAAGTGAGCATCCTCCACCCATAGCGACCGGTCACACCCAGTGTCTGCTCCTTGTCATGGTCGGAAAATAACAGAAAAATCCGGAGACAATTCAATTTGTAAATAATGGTCTAACAATTGTATGTTGTATGAAAAAAAAGATATTGTATTTGCTTACGATGTCATTGTATCGACCATAGAACTTACGAAATGATGACTATAAATGAGACTCTTGATAATCATGTTTCATCAACATTCTTGACATAGTTCATTTAAAAAAAATCATACGTAGAGCATGTTCTTGCGTATCGAATCGACTTAGAAATATAAACCCCATATGCAAGTGATAAGGGTATGTTGCGGCATAAGAAAGGGAAGATGGCGATTGAAAAGTTAAAAATCATCACCATTTATCATCATTAGATTACGATGAAGGATATGAAGATAACGAACAATGTTCAATATCAAAGTCCATAAACAGTACAAAAAAGGGGCAGAGAAAACACAGACCTAAAATAAAATCATAGTTTGGACCAGATGCCATGGAGGAGTTACCATCCCCTGCCGACCAGTCACACTCGCTGTGTGCTCCTTGTCATAATAAGGAAATAACGGAAAAATCCGTCGTCAATTCAGTGTATAAATAATGGATTAACAATTAGTATGAAAATCGTCAGCATTTTACTCAGTGATAAATTGTATTTGCTCACAAGGTAATTGTATCGACCATGAAACTGACGAATTGACACTGACACTACTGATATTCTTGCTTCATCAACTCTTTTATCAAACATTTACCTCGTTTTGGAAATTGTTTATACATGCTCTTGTGTATCGATTCAACTAAGATATGTTAGCTCCGTATGCAGCTGACGAAGGTATATTGCTGCATAAGTAAGGGAAGATGACGATTAAAAAATTAGTCATTAGATTACCACTTACGTCTATTTCAAGTAAAATATCCATGTATGAAACAAATGTGTCAGACTCTATGGTATCTTTTATATCACCAGGATATATCGTATCAACTTTAGAATAGAAATTAATAGTGTTAATTGACAATACGATATAAATTATCTAAATGGCGAGTTTAGGGCCACAGAAGTGTTTTCTTTTTACGCATAAGATTTTGCATAAAATATTATTGCTCTATATTAATACAAAAAAGGTCTCCTAATAACGGAGTGCAATTGGTATCCATGGGAATTCTAATAGACTGTTGAGTGCAAAGCTATCCCATAGGCAGTTGAACACTGTGTAAGGACTAACCCTTAGTAATCCAATGGTGTACAAGGACTTATCCTTATCAGTCAAATGGTGCACAAAGACTTGCCCAAATATCCCAGGTGGGTGCAACCAAAATGTAAATTATGGGCTCTTGAGATATCGTCAAAGGCGCCGAGATTACTATGACGTCGTAAAAAGTTTATTGTTTCTCAGAATTATCCGACTTTGGCTGGTCAGAACATCGCAGTTTAGGGCATCGCGACTAAATAGGAAACGAGCCATCAGACTTTGGCGTCCGTACCAACACTGAACCATCTGACCTTGGTGTGTCACATATATGTTTTATTCGTGCTCTATATCTATGAATTACCCCTGTGTGAGTCTGCCGTGGTAAAGTTTGCGATGAGTGTTGTTGAGTAGTCAGTAGTGGTCAGACTTTCTGCTGCTATTATATTATATTATATTTCAAGTTATAGACTACGCCTTGTATTTCCTACAAATATACATCGACCATTGCTTCCAAACTTTTCAATTACAAAAACACTTTACATGGCCTGGATATCGACTATCTGAAAAATAATCCCCCTTCGTGTTCATGTTCTTCTTCGCCCTATAACTATAGTCCTGCTGGACACGTTATTACAGGTGACGTAAAAATAGTTCGTAATGAGGACCTTAGATCACTTATTTTAAAAGGTCCTAAATATAGGGAACCCCGATCCTTCAACTGGCGTCGGAATTTCATAAATATTATGGATTCTATTGAAAATTACGCCAGACGATGGGCTAGATATGAAAAAGAAGACATTGACACCTTGTCAGAATGGATTAAATGTATCAGATCCATGTTAAAGTCACGTATTAAAAGATTGAGGGGCAAATTGAAAACCATCTATCCTTCTGTGTTCAATAAACCAGAAGTGAAAAAAGAATTAGATAGATTACACGATCAGTACGTACTGGTTCCTGCCGACAAAGCAGGTAACAACATTGTCTTCGTTTGTAAGGCTCATTATATAAATTGCATTCTAGAAGAACCTGGATTTAATTCAACAAGAGGTAATCCTGCTTATACACATACTTCTCTTTCTAAGGAAGAAATTCTTCAAAATCACTTGTCAGTTTTGAATACTTTTAATATTCCACAGAGCCAAAATGAATTTGAACTACCTTATATATATTGGATTCCCAAACTTCATAAGAATCCTTACACACAAAGATACATTGCAGGTTCCAGTAAATGTTCAACCAAGCCTCTTTCGTTACTTCTCACAAAAATATTGACAGCAGTGAAGGAAAAACTTCAAGAGTACTGTACAACTATATATTCAAAAAGTGGTGTAAATCAGATGTGGATACTTAAAAATTCTAAAGAACTTTTGGACAATTTGAAATCACAAGACTTTTCAAAAATCAACAGCATAAAAACTTACGACTTTTCAACTTTATACACAACAATTCCGCACGACAAATTAAAATCCAGGCTTTCTGATATCATTGACAGCTGCTTCTTCAACAAAAATGGAACTCGTAAGTTTACTTACCTCGTCATTGGTCATTTGAAAAATTATTTCGTTAAAACAGATTCTGATTGCACACATAAGTACTCTGAAGTTGACATCAAGAAGATGCTTGAGTTTCTGATTGACAATATCTATGTGGTTTTTGGAGACCAGGTATTCCAACAATCTATGGAATTCCCATGGGTACAAATTGCGCTCTGTTATTAGCAGACTTATTTTTATATTCATATGAAGCAGAATTTATGCAAAATCTTTTGCGTGAAAAGAAGAAAACACTTGCTGTGGCCTTCAACTCGACATTTAGATATATCGACGACGTATTGTCAATTAATAATGATAATTTCCTTTCCTACGTCGACACGATATATCCTGGTGAGCTTGAGATAAAAGATACCACAGAGTCCGACACTTCTGCTTCATACTTGGATATTTTACTTGAAAAAGACACTAATGGTAATCTAACAACCAAGCTATATGATAAACGTGATGACTGAGACTTTTCTATCGTCAACTTCCCTTACTTATGCAGCAATATACCTTCATCACCTGCATACGGAGTATTTATATCTCAGTTGATTCGATACGCAAGAGCATGCTCTACGTATGAACAATTTCTTAAACGAGGTAAATTATTGACAAGCAAGTTGATGAAACAAGAATATGAACAGTCTCGTTTAAAGTCATCATTTCGTAAATTCTATGGTAGATATAATGACCTTGTCAGCAAATACAATTTATTGTTGAATGAAATTCTGACTGACGTTTTTCATACCAACTGTTAGTCCATTGTTTATACACTGAACTGACCACGGATTTTTTCCGTTATTTCCTGATTATGACCACGAGCACACGGCGGGTGTGACCGGTCGGCAGGGGATGCTCACTCCTCCATGGCACCTGATCCCACCTCTGATGTTTCGGAGGTCCGTGTTTGCTATGCTCTTATTTTGTATATTTGTTTAATGGACGTTGAGATTGAATACTGTTCGTTATTTCCATATCCTTCTTTCATCTTTCATGGCCCAGTGGTACTGGAGAAAAAGATTTTTAAAGATTTTTCCTATATATTCCTATGTAAAACTTGGGTCGGCCATTTTGGCCCCACCCTAGCCCCGGGGGTCATGATTTGAACAAACTTGAATCCACACCACCTGAGGATGATTCCACATGAGTTTCATCTTTCCTGGCCAAGTGGTACTGGAGAAGAAGATTTTTCAAGATTTTTCATATATATATATATATATATATATATATATATATATATATATATATATATATATATATATATATATATATATATATATATATATATATATTGTATTTGTATTTTTTTCTGTGTCCTGATGATGACCATTTGGATGATGTTTTAAGTGGTAAAAACTTTTTTTTCAAATGAAATATGCATTATGGGAAAAACTGAATGTAATGACATTTGTGGACACCAAGGCTCAGAATTTTCTTGCCATCATTATTCTCCAGTTGAATTCAATCTCACTTAACAGCTCCTTGGAACTTTCTTTGATTTTCCCTGATTTTAGTAGATCTGATCTTGATTAGAAATAACACCATTCCTGCTCTTCAAGCATTTGTTGTGCCAAAACCTTTCAACAAGTAAAACAACCTGTAAAATATTTAGCTTTTTTTTAATACAATGGACAATGAATTTTTTTTTATGTTGTTAATCCATACTGACTAGTGTTTCTGTTTTTATTTTTAGACGCTGTACCCATCAAGATATAGAAATATGTACAAAAGAAAAAAATAAATTTTAAAAAACCTTATGTTTTTGTTTTGTATGCCAAAACACTTTTTCAGCTTATCTTACCATAAAGCTCAACAGGCGATTAATTTTTACATAGAATTAAATATACTAAAAAAATATTCAACTAGATGTGATTGTGAAACAATGATGCCTTGATATGGCAGCTTGTGGCAAGGGTTGAATTTTTAGGTCATCTATGTAAAATAATGTTATCTGTATTCATTCCGCCGTGCATTGTGCTTTGTGCGTTAACATCTAAACAATTTCAGGTTCTTCTCTGCTCAACCAGTTTCAACCTGCTCATGCTTGCTGATTAATTTAGATTCGAAAAACGATTATAAAACAATTGCACTTACTTATTTCAATTAAACCAATCTCATTTAAATGAAAAGAATATTTTCAAAGTTGTGTCAATTCTATTTGTTTGTACGGGGGTAGATCCAAAAAATCTTTCTGAAACTTTTTTGTGATTTAATGAAAAGAAAACAAAGGTGTTCATAGCGGACTAAAAAATCTTCAAACACTACAAATTTGTGAAGAGGGCGTGAACAAAGTTCCTTAAATTTCCATAGATGGAATAAGAACCATTGTACGAGTAAGCTTCCCCTCCGATCGGTCACATCCGCCCTGGACCCTATGTATTTGTCAAGTGGACAGAACACAAATCCGCCGTGGGCCCTATGTCTTAGTCAGGTCGACGGAACATACAACTGCCCTGGGCACTATGTATTAGTAAGGTCGACGGAACACACACCCGCCCTGGACCCTATGTTTTAGTCAGGTCGACGGAACACACACCCGCCCTGGGCCCTATGTATTAGATCAACAGAACACACACCCACCCTGGGCACTATGTATTAGTCAGGTGGACGGAACACACACCCGCCCTGGGCCCTAGGTATTAGTCAGGACGACGGAACACACACCCGCCCTGGGCCGTATGTATTACTCAGGAAAACACACACCCGCCCTGGGCCCTATGTATTAGTCAGGTGGACGGAACACACACCCGCCCTGGGCCCTATGTATTAGTCAGGTGGACGAAACACACACCCGCCCGGGGCCCTATGTATTAGTCAGGAAGACGGAACACTCACCCACCCTTTGCCCTATGTATTAGTCAGGACGACGGAACACACACCCGCCCTGGGCCCTATGTATTAGATCAACAGAACACACACCCACCCTGGGCACTATGTATTAGTCAGGTTGATTGAACACACAACCACCCTAGGCCATATGTATTAGTCAGGTGGACTGAACACACACGCCCCGGGCCGTATGTATTAGTCAGGTGGACGGAACATACACCCGCCCTGGGCCATATATATTAGTCAGGATGACGGAACACACACCCGCCCTGGGCCCTATGTATTAGTCAGGTGGACGAAACACACACCCGCCCTGGGCCCTATGTATTAGTCAGGAAGACGGAACACCCACCCACCCTTTGCCCTATGTAATAGTCAGGACGACGGAACACACACCCGCCCTGGGCCTTAGGTATAACTCAGGACGACGGAACACACACCCGCCCTGGGCCTTATGTGTAAGTCAGGACGACGGAACACACACCCGCCCTGGGCCCTATGTATTAGTCCGGTGGACGGAATACACACCCGCCCTGGGCCCTATATATTAGTCAGGACGACGGAACACACACCCGCCCTGGACCCTATGTATTAGTCAGGACGACGGAACACACACCCGCCCTTGGCCCAATGTATAAGTCAGGACGACGGAACACACACCCGCCCTGTGACCTTTGTATTAGTCAGGACGACGGAACACACACCCGCCCTGGACCCTATGTATTATTCAGGACGACGGAACACACACCCGCCCGACTTGTAGGCGAGTCATAGAGACTGGTATTTTTCTGGACGCTGAAATGTAGTATTTTATATGCATTTCCGACGAGTATTGAAGATAATGTCTGGTTATATATGATAATTGATGTATTCTTATATTATAAAGTACAAGTATTTACATGTTAATGATTTATTTGTATCTTAAGTGAGCACTACATGTTAAAAAATATACATTGAAACCAGGTTAAAACATCAATGGATTAACTTAGTCATTTTAGCAAAAAATTGTACCGACTTATAAGCGGGTCAATGGCAAATACCACCAAAATAACATCAAAAAATACAACCGACTTATCGGCGGACCGACTTATGGGCGAGTATATACAGAAAGTCAGGACGACGGAACACACACCCGTCCTGGGCCCTATGTACTAGTCAGGAAGACGGAACACACACCCGCCCTGGGCCGTATGCATTACTCAGGTGGCGGAACACAGACCTGCTCTGGGCCCTAGGTATAAGTCAGGACGACGGAAGACAAAGCAGCCCTGGACCCTATGTATTAGTCAGGACGACAGAACACAAACCCGCCCTGGGCCCTATATATTAGTGAGGACGACGGAACACACACCCGCCCTGGACCCTGTGTATTAGTCAGGACGATGGAACACACACCCGCCCTGGGCCATATGTATTACTCAGGTGGACGGAACACACACCCGCTCTGAGTCCTAGGTATAAGTCAGGACGACGGAACACACACCTGCCCTGGGCCCTATGTATAAGTCAGGACGACGAAACACACACCCACCCTGGGCCCTAGGTATTAGTCAGGTCGACGGAACACACACCCGCCCTGGGCCCTACGTATTAGCCAGGTCGTCGGAACTCACATCTGCCCTTGGTCCTATGTATTAATCAGGTCGACGGAACACACACCCGCCCTGGGCCCTATGTATAAATCAGGTCGACGGAATATACACCCGCCCTAGGCCCTATGTATTAGATCAACAGAACACACACCCACCCTGGGCACTATGTATTTGTCAGGTGGACAGAACACACACCCGCCCTGGGCCCTATTTATTAGATCAACAGAACACACACCCACCCTGGGCACTATGTATTAGTCAGGTGGACGGAACACACACGCCCTGGGCCCTATGTATTAGTCAGGACGACGGAATACACACCCGCCCTGGGCCCTATGTATTAGATCAACAGAACACACACCCACCCTGGGCTCTATGTATTAGTCAGGTGGACGGAACACACACCCGCCCTGGGCCCTATGTTATAGTCAGGTCAATTGACACACACCCACCCTGGGCCCTATGTATTAGTCAGGTGGACTGAACACACAACCGCCCTGGGCCCTATGTTTCAGTCAGGACGACGGTACACACACCCGCCCTGGGCCCTATGTATAAGTCAGGACGACGGAACACACACCCGCCCTGGACACTATGTATTAGTCAGGACGACGGAACACACACCTGCCTTGGGCTCTATGTATTAGTCAGGACTACGGAACACATATCCACCCTGGGCCCTATGTATTAGTCAGGTGGACGGAACACACACCCGCCCTGGGCCCTATGTATTAGTCAGGCCGATTGAAAACACATCCACTCTAGGCCCTATGTATTTGTCAGGTGGACTGAACACACCCCCGCTCTGGGTCCTAGGTATTAATCAGGACGACGGAACACACACTCAACCTGGGCCTTATGTATAAGTCAGGACGACGGAACACACACCCGCCCTGGGCCCTATGTATAAGTCATGACGACGGAACACACACCTGCCCTGGGCCCCTTGTATTGGTCAGGACGACGGAAGACACAGCCGCCCTGCACCCTATGTATTAGTCAGGACGACGGAACACACATCCGCCCTGGGCTCTATGTATCAGTCAGGTCGACGGAACACACATCCGCCCTGGGCCTTATGTATAAGTCAGGACGAAAGAACACAAACCCGCCCTGGACCCTATGTATTTGTCAGGACGACTGATCACACACACCCGCCCTGGGCCCTATGTATTAGTCAGGACGACGGAACACACACCCGCCCTGGGCCCTATGTATTACTCGGGTGGACGGAACACACACCAGCCCTGGGGCATAGGTATTAGTCAGGTCGACGGAACACACACCCGCTCTGAGTCCCATGTATAAGTCAGGACGACGGAACACACTCCTGCCCTGGGCCCTATGTATAAGTCAGGACGACGGAACACACACCCGCCCTGGGCCCTATATATTAGTCAGGACGACGGAACACACACCCGCCCATACCCTATATATTAGTCAGGACGACGGAACACACACCCGCCCTGGCCCTATGTATTAGTCAGGTCGAGAGCACACACATCCGCCCTGGGCCCTAGGTATTAATCAGGTCGACGGAACACACACCCGCCCTGGGCCCTAGGTATCAGTAAGGTCGACAGAACACACACCCGCCCTGGCCCTATGTATTAGTCAGGTCGACAGAACACACACCCGCCCTGGGCCTTACGTATTCGTCAGGTCGTCGGAACTCACATCTGCCCTTGGTCCTATATATTAATCAGGTCGAAGGAACACACACCCGCCCTGGGCCCTATGTGTAAGTTAGGTCGACGAAACACACATCAGACCTGGGTCCTATGTATTACTCAGGTTGACTGAACTCACATCTGCCCTTGGTCCTATGTATTAATCAGGTCGACGGAACACACACCCGCCCTGGGCCCTATGTATTAGTCAGGTAGACGAAACACACACCCGCCCTGGGCTCTATGTATTAGATCAACAGAACACACACCCACCCTGGGCACTATGTATTAGTCAGGTGGACAGAACACACACCCGCCCTGGGCCCTATGTATTAGATCAACAGAACACCCACCCACCCTGGGCACTATGTATTAGTCAGGTGGACGGAACACACACCCGCCCTGGGCCCTATGTATTAGTCAGGACGACGGAATACACACCCGCCCTGGGCCCTATGTATTAGTCAGGTAGACGAAACACACACCCGCCCTGGGCTCTATGTATTAGCCAGGACCACCGAACACACATCCGCCCTGGGCCCTATGTAATAGTCAGGTGGATTGAACACCAAACCACCGACGGCCGTATGTATTAGTCAGGTGGACGGAACACACACCCGCCCTGGGCCCTATGTTATAGTCAGGTCAATTGACACACACCCACCCTGGGTCCTATGTATTAGTCAGGTGGACTGAACACACAACCGCCCTGGGCCCTATGTTTCAGTCAGGACGACGGTACACACACCCGCCCTGGACCCTATGTATAAGTCAGGACGACGGAACACATACCTGCCCTGGGCCCTATCTATTAGTCAGGACGACGGAATACACACCCGCCCTGGGCCTCATAGATAAGTCAGGACGACGGAACACACACCCGCCCTTGACACTATGTATTAGTCAGGACGACGGAACACACACCCGCCTTGGGCTCTATGTATTAGTCAGGACGACGGAACACATATCCACCCTGGGCCCTATGTATTAGTCAGGTGGACGGAACTCACACCCGCCCTGGGCCCTATGTATTAGTCAGGCCGATTGAAAACACATCCACTCTGGGGCCTATGTATTTGTCAGGTGGACTGAACACACCCCTGCTCTGGGTCCTAGGTATTAATCAGGACGACAGAACACACACTTACCCGGGGCCTTATGTATAAGTCAGGACGACGGAACACACACCCGCCCTGGGCCCTATGTATTAGTCAGGACGACGGAACACACACCTGCCCTGGACCCCTTGTATTAGTCAGGACAACGGAAGACACAGCCGCCCTGCACCCTATGTATTAGTCAGAACAACGGAACACACATCCGCCCTGGGCCCTATGTATCAGTCAGGTCGACGGAACACACATCCGCCCTGGGCCTTATGTATAAGTCAGGACGAAAGAACACAAACCCGCCCTGGACCCTATGTATTTGTCAGGACGACGGAACACACACACCCGCCCTGGGCCCTATGTATTAGTCAGGACGACGGAACACACACCCGCCCTGGGCCCTATGTATTACTCGGGTGGACGGAACACACACCAGCCCTGGGGCATAGGTATTAGTCAGGTCGACGGAACACACACCCGCTCTGAGTCCCATGTATAAGTCAGGACGACGGAACACACTCCTGCCCTGGGCCCTATGTATAAGTCAGGACGACGGAACACACACCCGCCCTGGGCCCTATATATTAGTCAGGACGACGGAACACACACCCGCCCTGGCCCTATGTATTAGTCAGGTCGACAGAACACACACCCGCCCTGGGCCCTAGGTATTAATCAGGTCGACGGAACACACACCCGCCCTGGGCCCTAGGTATAAGTAAGGTCGACAGAACACACACCCGCCCTGGCCCTATGTATTAGTCAGGTCGACAGAACACACACCCGCCCTGGGCCTTACGTATTAGTCAGGTCGTCGGAACTCACATCTGCCCTTGGTCCTATATATTAATCAGGTCGAAGGAACACACACCCGCCCTGGGCCCTATGTATAAGTTAGGTCGACGAAACACACATCAGACCTGGGTCCTATGTATTACTCAGGTTGACTGAACTCACATCTGCCCTTGGTCCTATGTATTAATCAGGTCGACGGAACACACACCCGCCCTGGGCCCTATGTATAAGTCAGGTCGACGGAATACACACCCGCCCTAGGCCCTATGTATTAGATCAACAGAACACACACCCACCCTGGGCACTATGTATTAGTCAGGTGGACAGAACACACACCCGCCCTGGGCCCTATGTATTAGATCAACAGAACACCCACCCACCCTGGGCACTATGTATTAGTCAGGTGGACGGAACACACACCCGCCCTGGGCCCTATGTATTAGTCAGGACGACGGAATACACACCCGCCCTGGGCCCTATGTATTAGTCAGGTAGACGAAACACACACCCGCCCTGGGCTCTATGTATTAGCCAGGACCACCGAAAACACATCCGCCCTGGGCCCTATGTAATAGTCAGGTGGATTGAACACCAAACCACCGACGGCCGTATGTATTAGTCAGGTGGACGGAACACACACCCGCCCTGGGCCCTATGTTATAGTCAGGTCAATTGACACACACCCACCCTGGGTCCTATGTATTAGTCAGGTGGACTGAACACACAACCGCCCTGGGCCCTATGTTTCAGTCAGGACGACGGTACACACACCCGCCCTGGTCCCTATGTATAAGTCATGACGACGGAACACATACCTGCCCTGGGCCCTATCTATTAGTCAGGACGACGGAATACACACCCGCCCTGGGCCTCATAGATAAGTCAGGACGACGGAACACACACCCGCCCTTGACACTATGTATTAGTCAGGACGACGGAACACACACCCGCCTTGGGCTCTATGTATTAGTCAGGACGACGGAACACATATCCACCCTGGGCCCTATGTATTAGTCAGGTGGACGGAACTCACACCCGCCCTGGGCCCTATGTATTAGTCAGGCCGATTGAAAACACATCCACTCTGGGGCCTATGTATTTGTCAGGTGGACTGAACACACCCCTGCTCTGGGTCCTAGGTATTAATCAGGACGACAGAACACACACTTACCCGGGGCCTTATGTATAAGTCAGGACGACGGAACACACACCCGCCCTGGGCCCTATGTATTAGTCAGGACGACGGAACACACACCTGCCCTGGGCCCCTTGTATTAGTCAGGACAACGGAAGACACAGCCGCCCTGCACCCTATGTATTAGTCAGAACAACGGAACACACATCCGCCCTGGGCCCTATGTATCAGTCAGGTCGACGGAACACACATCCGCCCTGGGCCTTATGTATAAGTCAGGACGAAAGAACACAAACCCGCCCTGGACCCTATGTATTTGTCAGGACGACGGAACACACACACCCGCCTTGGGCTCTATGTATTAGTCAGAATGACGGATTACACACCCGCCCTGGGCCGTATGTATTAGTCAGGTGGACGGAACAAACACCCACCCTGGGCCCTAGGTATTAGTCAGGTCGACGGAACACACACCCGCTCTGGGTCCTATGTATAAGTCAGGTCGACGGAACACAAATCCGCCCTGGGCCCTCTGTATAAGTCAGGTCGACGGAACACACATCAGCCCTGGGCCCTATGTATTAGTCAGGTCGACGGAAAACACACCCGCTCTGGGCCTTAGATATTAATCAGGTCGACAGAACACACACGCGCTCTGGGCCTTATGTATTAGTTAGGTCGTCAGAACTCACATCCGCCCTTAGCCCTATGCATTAGTAAGGTCGAAGGAACACACACCCGCCCTGGGCCCTATATATTAGCCAGGTGGACGGAACACACACCCGCCCTGGGCCCTTTGTATTAGTCAGGACGACGGAACACACACCCGCCCTGGGCCCTATGTATTACTCGGGTGGACGGAACACACACCCGCCCTGGGGCATAGGTATTAGTCAGGTCGACGGAACACACACACGCTCTGAGTCCCATGTATAAGTCAGGACGACGGAACACACTCCTGCCCTGGGCCCTATGTATTAGTCAGGACGACGGAACACACACCCGCCCTGGGCCCTATATATTAGTCAGGACGACGGATACACACCCGCCCTGGACCCTATGTATAAGTCAGGACGACGGAACACACACCCGCCCTGGCCCTATGTATTAGTCAGGTCGACAGAACACACACCCGCCCTGGGCCCTAGGTATTAGTCAGGTCGACGGAACACACACCCGCCCTGGGCCCTAGGTATTAGTAAGGTCGACGGAACACACACCCACCCTGACCCTATGTGTTAGTCAGGTCGACAGAACACACAACCACCCTGGGCCCTACACGCTCTGAGTCCCATGTATAAGTCAGGACGACGGAACACACTCCTGCCCTGGGCCCTATGTATAAGTCAGGTCGTCGGAACTCACATCTGCCCTTGGTCCTATATATTAATCAGGTCGACGGAACACACACCCGCCCTGGGCCCTATGTATAAGTTAGGTCGACGAAACACACATCAGACCTGGGTCCTATGTATTACTCAGGTTGACTGAACACACACCTGCCCTGGGCCCTATGTATTAGTCAGGTCGACGGAACACACACCCGCCCTGGGTCATGTGTATTAGTCAGGTCGACGGAACACACACCCGCCCTGGGCCCTATGTATTAGTCAGGTCGACGGAACACACACCCGCCCTGGGCCCTTTGTACTAAGTATTAGTCAGGTCGACGGAACATTCTGTGTGGATATTCAGTTTAGATTTTTAATTAATCCTGAATTGCATTCCTGAATGTCTTTGCCTTTTCATTTAAATATTTTCAGTCAAAACGGATTTAGGAAATGCTTTGATCTCTTCTTAGCATATCACTGTTAGATTCAATAGGATTTTAAATAAGTAAAAAAAAATAGTCAGAATAGTTATTAGAAATCAAATCATGCATGGCCGTAGGATCCAGTCAAGGGTTAGGGGCACCCCTCATAAAGTTGTCGATATAAAGAAGATATCTGTAAAAAATTTATCAAATCCTTGGAGTAAGCGCTGCCAGGGAAAGAGATATGCGCTTCGTTGTTAGCAAAATAAATGTTTAACGAAAGAAAAAAAAAAGTTTTGATGAATAGAAATTCGACCATATAGAAATACAGAATAAATTAGCTAAGGATACCTTTTATAAGGAAGTCTTCTTCTTTTTTATGTGACTATGTTGGCAAGTTTGCTCCATTAATAAGGTACATGTACTAGTATAATCTTGATAAAAAAATAATAAAAACAACAAAGAAAGACAATGTCAGTGAAACTTTTCGGACAACCCTGGTTTAAATGCAGATAACAATAACAAAAACAAAACACATGAAACAACAAATTCAGGGTTTTAATAATATACAAGTTCACAGAAATAAAGTGTTACATAAAAAATTGCAATTTTCAAATATGAATAATTAAAATAATTAAAGTATTTCTTAGATGATAGAAATTGGAAAAGGTGAGACAAATATCAAGACATTTTGCATGGACCATATCAGTTTTGGTAAATAAAGATATCAATTGGGAATATTAATAACAGAAAACAATTGACAAGACAATAATTTACAGCGGCAAGTAAAATTGCACAAATTGTTCAATATTGATAAAAAATATTGATTAAAAATTCCTTAATTTGTAAAACAATGCATGTAAATTGGACAACATACAAACTACATTTAGTTTTGTAAACAATTATGTACATTGAAATACAATGATACAAATTTCTCATTCACTGTCTAAATAGTCAAATACATGTATTTCAAATTATTAAAATGAGTGTAAATAGCTTGAATGAGAAATATGCATTGACGTTTACCCGCTATATTAAATAACATGAATCGACTTACACATTATTAAGTGCTGTTTGTTTTCTCCATGTCCTTTTCTTAGCCCAATTTCAGTCTTTTACACTGAGACACGGTAATGTTCATTCTACACTATAGAGTGTTAAATAAAACATTCAAACCCTAAAAAAAAATACCCTTCAGTGTTTTACATTAGGGTTTTTGTAATATCTACACTCATAGTAATTAAGACTTTTGTTCATTCTGTACTTCATATAATAGTATTGATAAAACATTTGAACCTTATCAAAAAAATACCCTTCAGTGTTTTACAGTAGGATTATGGTAATATGTATGCTCATATTAATTAAGACTTTACACTAGAAGTATATGGAGTTCTGTAAATTTCCTACACAGAGTATCGCCTTACATGTTTCTTAACCTTCTTGATCACTCTTGTGTACTTTAACAATTCATATCTTTTCCACTTATTTTTACTGTACTCACTCAGCAGTCGTCCTGTCCTTTCTAAAACAGACACCCCTTCTCTGTCTAACACAGAATCACACTCTCTGTACCTCACTCTGACATTGACATCCGCCCCCGACTCCAGGAGAATCTGAACCTTATTCTCTAATTTGTCGTCATAATAACTCTCATCAATCATTGTGAACAGCAGAGGCTTCACATCATACTTATTATAATCAGCATACAGCTGTATCCACTGATTGACATCAAGACCCACACATACAAGATGCTTTAAACCCGTACAATCACTTTTTAAGACCATATCATACAAATCTCCCTCTCTCTCCATACGCCATACACGTCTCCGTGTCACCATCATGTCATCCTTACTATCAGTCATGACGTCACTGTGTCTTATGTCTACTAAACAGTCAAACAAATGTAACTTCAATTTATTTGACTGACTTTCATTCTCTATTCTCAATAATTGTTTTACTAATTCGATTTCGTTTCTAATTAATGCGAAATAGAATGTGGATATACCTTTTCTATTACTGATAGTTGAGTCTGCACCATAAATATAAAACATTCGTAGTATAACAGGGGAGAAAGCCTTATTTATGTTTTTAAAAACTGTGTAGAGAGGGATATTTCCTTCCTTATCCTGCATATTGATATCACTTCCTGTGTCTAGCAGGTTTTTGGCGATTATTACATGTCCACCCTTACATGCGGCCGTCAGTGGTGTATGATACTCTCCTTGTAGATTTACATCAGCTCCTGCCTTCAGCAGATCTATCACAATATTTATTAGTCCACTCTTACATGCTTGTGTCAGCGGTGTTTCATTTTTCCCTTGTAGATTAACATCAGCCCCTGTATTAATCAGCTCTGTCACAATACTTGAATATTCATATTTTATTGCTAGTGTCAGTGGTGTATAATCATACCTTTGTAGATTAACATCAGCCCCTGCCTTAATCAGCTCTGTCACAATACTGGAATGTTCATGTTTTATTGCTTGTGTCAGTGGTGTTTCATACTTTCCTTGTAGGTTTACATCAGCCCCTGCCTTTATCAATTCTGTCACAATACTGGAATGTTCATGTTTTATTGCTTGTGTCAGTGGTGTTTCATACTTTCCTTGTAGGTTTACATCAGCCCCTGCCTTTATCAGCTCTTTCACAATATTCCTACATCCTTTCTTACATGCTGCTATCAGTGGTGTATCATGCTCCACTTGCAGATTAACATCTGTCCCTGCCTTCAATAGCTCCATCACAATATTTCGATGTCCATACGAACATGCGGCCATCAGTGGGGTATCACGTTTTCCATGTTTTCCTTGTAGACTGACATCAGCCCCTGCATTCAGAAGCTCTATCACAATACTTAAATTTCCATGTTTACATGCTTCTGTCAGTGGTGTTTCAAACTGTCCTTGTTGATTGACATTAGCCCCTGCCTTAAGCAGCTCTTTCACAATATCTATATCTATACTGGCTGCTATCAGTGGTGTTTGATACTCTACTTCTTTGTTGACATCACCTCCTGCACCTAATATCTCCTTCGTTATACTCATACATCCACTCTCAATTGCTGCCATTAGTGGTGTTAAATATTCACCCCGAAGATTAACTTTAGCTCCTGCCTTAAGCAGAGCTTTAACTCCACTCAAATACCTACCATTACATGCTAACGTTAGTGGTGAATAGGATATACGGGATGAATAGTTGACCCTTCCTGAACTTTCTCTTATTCTTTTATAATATTTACCAAGAAAATTGACATTAGCCCCTGCCTTTATAAGCTCCTTCACTATATCTTCATGTCCACCCCAAAATGCCGCTATCAGTGGTGTACAAGATTCAATTTGGAGATTGACATTAGCTCCTGCCTTTAACAGCTCCATCACAGTTCTCATATGTCCACCATAACAAGCTGCTATCAGTGGTGTTTCACATAAACTTTGTAGATTAACATTGGCCCCTGCATCTAACAACTCCTTCACAAAACTCTCATGCCCATCTTCACATGCTGCTATCAGTGGTGAAACAATCTTATTTTGTGGATTAACATCCGCACATGCACTAAGCATCTTCTTAAATATAATCATATTCCCACCTTTAACTGCTGCTGTTAAAGGTGTATATATATAACCGTGTGGATTGACATCAGCACCTGCCTCTAAGAGTTGATCCACTAAATTTGTATATCCAACCCTACATGCAGCTGTCAGTGCTGTGTGATACTCAAATTGTAGATTAACATCAGCCCTTGCCTCAAGCAACTCTCTTACTATATTAAGATGTCCACCCTTACATGCAGCTGTCAATGGTGTGTCATAACGACCTTTAAGATTAACAACAGCCCCTGCCACTATCAGCTCTCTTACCAATTTAAAATGTCCTTCCGTACATGCAGCTGTCAAAGGCGTATCTGTATAACTTTTTAGATTAACAACAGCCCCTGCCATTATCAGCTCTTTAACTATGTTTAGATGTCCACTCTTACATGCACCTATTAGTGGCGTATCCAACATCTTGCAACCTTCTGGATTTATATTAGCCCCTGCCCTGAGCAATTCCTTCACTATACTTGTATATCCACACTGACAAGCTGCTGTCAGTGGTTTATTATGAATATGAATATTAAAATCATTCTCTTGATTTACATAAGCCCCTGCCCTGAGCAATTCCTTCACTATACTTGTATATCCACCTTGACAAGCTGCTGCCAGTGGTGTATCATACTCACCTGGTAGATTGACATCAGCTCCAGCCCCGAGCAGCTCCTTCACTATACTTATATATCCACCCTTACATGCTGCTGTCAGTGGTGTATAATAAACACCCTGTGGGTTGACATCAGCCCCTGCCTCTAACAGCTCCTTCACTACACTCAGATGTCCACCCTCACATGCAGCTGCAAGTGTTTTGCCACCAAACACATATTTAATGTCTAAATTTGGAAAGGTCAAATAAATTGTATTTCTTTTCAGATATTTAATAAATATTCTCATAGTTTCTAAATTTCCATTGTAATAACTCAGCAAAAGTAAGCGCTGATGTTCAGCTATTGATCCATCAATGTCCAGTTCTCTAAATGACCTTAAATTTGCTATTGGGTTATTTGCTGCAATATGCTTTTCCCCTTGTTTTGTTGTTTGAGTTAAATCCAGAGTAAAAGAATTCCAAAAAAATTCAGACTGCGTTTCTTTGTGCAAATCAGTTTGCTCTAGAATATATTGTAGGATCTGATTGTGTCCATAGTAAACTACCCAACTGATAACCCGCACACTGTATGTTTTTTCTGTTGTTATATTATCAATATCACAATACTCCTCCTCATTCACCAACACCCCCTGTCTGCACCACTCCATGTAACCCTCTTCAATCTCCTCCCGCCCACACTCCCTTTCAAACACTACCTTAGATACATCTTTCTGTTCTGACAGAAATAAAGACTTCAACTCTGTGTAGGAATTTGTCTTTAACACCTCAATAAAAGCCTGACAAACACTGGGGTGTTTTAAAACATTATTCATAAAAACATCATACAGTTCCATATTTTCTATATCTCTGTACAAACGCTCTGCTAACATGGAATAATGTTTCTTTCCTAACCTTATACAGAGATCACATGACTCCATGCTATCACTGTTTATAGGACTTAGGGCCTCATCATCATTTTGCGAACCTTCACAAGCAGTGTTTATTTCATTTTTAACATCACGTTTTACTACAACATTCTCCATCGCTTGCCTTTTTTCATTCTCTGATTTAAGCATTTCATTTTTTTGAAGCTTTACATAGTTAGCAATATAAGTACTACTCATAAATTGTAAAATGAGATTTGGGAATTGAGAACCAAAATGATAAGCAATGTTTTCAAAAATGGAGTCATGAATGAAGGTATACTCAGATCCACATAGTTTTGTGTATGTCCCCTCCATTACTGACAATGCTTTTACAAATTTAAATGAATCCGTGTAACTTTCAACTTCACAATTTTCTAATGCTTTTGATTTCATTTCGCTGAAAGTCTTATTTTCTGTGTCTTTTAATATTTCTTTTGACAATTTATTGTCATTTAACAGACATAAGACCAACGTGGCATACTGTAATCTATTTTGTTCCTGCATTTTGTCAAACTCATTTAAAATGCATTCAGTTGGACAAGTAAAGAACCTTTCAATGTTGTTTTTAAAATTTGCCTCTTTTGATATGAGTTTACACAATAGCGGAAACATCGTAGATGCTTCTCTCAGTAATGTAGGGGACAATAATTCTTTATCTAAGCCATGTGTCTGAAGAATTGCTTTTTTGTCATCGTCATTCAAAGCATTTTCTGGACTACACAATTTAATTACGTTTTTCTCATTTTTGAAAAATGATTTGTAACATTCATTAAACACTGCTTCCCTGCATGACATCAGTACCTTTGTATGTCTGGAGTGATTTGAAATAATTTTTTCATAGTCAACTAAAGTCTCTAACTTTTGTTTTTGCAGACCCAACACACCTACCACATCATCGATAACAAATACCTGAGGATTATGGGAGTCACAATAACGGTGAACCTCACTGATGTCTATAATAGGTACAACCTCGACACCTTCCTTCTGTAGGATCAGGGCTATGTGATGAATCGTTGCTGATTTTCCTGACCCTGGGACACCAACAAATGTCATATAAGGTTGTGTCCGGACTTTGTTCAGCATTATCTTGAAAGTGTGAATTTCACTGTAAACCCCATCCTCTTCTCTCCATTGTCTTAACTGTTTTTCATGTAGATCTAAAATATTTAAAAGCAAACAGATACCTCCTAGTAGACGAAAAGGCAAATGTACATTCATGGTCATTTTGAAAATTTCAAAGTTTTGAGATAGAGAGAGTTGTTCTCTAAATTTATCATATATTGTTCATGTGATATTATTCATTTGCATATTTAAATATTTATATCAAAATACAATCTGAGGTTTCTCTACTATGAAAGCATGAAACATGTAAACAGGTTTAAATTTTTTTCTTTTTTGTTTTTTCTTTTTGGTCTTAGTGGAGTGATGCATTTTTTAATCTGTTTCTTGTTTCTTATGCATGATTGTCGTATTTTATATAACATTATAATTCTATTATGTAGTCGTAAAATAGCTTTTTAGAGCAAATGTCTTTGTTGACTTTAAATAGGTATCATCTTATCTTATCTTTTCTAGTTTCAAATTCCATTGATATACAATTTTTAAACAACACATTTTTCAAGCTCTTTTTCTAATTGACGTTTCAGTAATAGCTTATTTTAGAGCCTCGATGCTCGATTTTCAATAATTTAGAACTTATTGCATGAAATTGATTGCATATCAAAATAGTCATGTTCAATCTAGATACTACAATCACCCAATTACTCAATTTAGTTTTTGACAAGTAAGCTTCGTTCTGTTGTTTCAATATCATTCCGACACAAGTACTAATGACAATAGAATTTGGCGATTTGAAGGATATTTTAGCTTACAGATAAAAATTAAGGAATAGGTAGTCTACTTTACAAATTAACAAAAAGGCTTTTAATAGTCAACCAAAGACGTAAAATCTTTCTTTAACTTTGATTCTTTTTTTAGGTCCAATATTTTAGGTTATTTACGAAAAATCGTTAATCATTAGAGCATCAACGTTAAATGTGAGAAAAAGAATAATGACCAATCTTAACGAGATTGTTGAAATATTTGTAACTTTTTCCTTGGGTTTAAAAATTGATCTGACAGCATCCTATTTTTTTGAGTAAGTAAGAGACAAACAACTACAATATGCAGGTTATATTGAATTCTACTTCTTCTATTACTTTTAATAATTATTGCTGGAAATTTAAGATAGAAGTTGTCCATGTGTCATACAATTTAATTGTAAATTGGCTATTATTTAAACAAAGTAATAGGTAACAGATGTGTCAGATTCTATGATGTATTTTATTTCATGTTGAACGGGATAAGTTCAATCGATATTTGAATTAAAGTAACTATTGTTGATTGAAATAAAACATATGGAGATAATGAATAGTTTTCAAGATCAAAAGTCCTTAAAACAATACAAAACAGGAGCAGAGCAAACACAGACCTACAAAACATCAGAGTTGGAATCAAGTGTCATGGAGGAGTAAACATCCCCTGCCAACCTGTCACGACCACCGTAGACATAATATACTCACCGTCAATAGAAACGCAACACCCTAATTTTAGGTCGAAAGTTTTATACAGGTTATAACTATGTACCAAAATAGTTATTACAACTTTTACTTTGCCAAATCAGTTATGTCACGGTTGAATAAATTTCTGTCCATTACCGGAAGTTGCTTTTTAGACCTCTTAACAGATATCAAAATTTTGCATTTTAAAGAAAATTTTAACAATATTTTTGGTTTTCAAGGTTTTGAAGCTGTTAATCATAAGTATTGTACTAAAATCCCAGCTAAAATCTTTCTTTCTTTACCAGATGCGGTGTCTATATTTCTTCAAAATGACTGATAGCATAGAAGGGGGGATGTTTTAAGAGTTATGTGTTATCTTATTAAGTTTAATGATAACATTAAAAATGAATATATTTAGGTTAAATTTACAAAAAAGTGAGACTTCATTTATACGTTAAATGTTATTTTTAGACCTTCGAAAGAAACAAATACCTGGTAACTCTTAAAACACCCCCCCCCCTTCCGACCATTTAATGAAAATGTGCTAGTCCGCCATATACAACAAATGAAGCCCGATTTCTCATATGCATTAGGTTTTTATTAATGTCTTAATCTGAGCGAAATTAATATTCTTGGGCATTTTTTAAAGCATGATTTTTAGATACTGTGGTAGAATTTTCTCTAAATTGGCGTAATGAAGTAACTTTTGGGCTTTCGGTCAAGAAACTGTTATTTATGCTTTTGAAACACATGAGTCTGATGAGTCGTTATATAGTGTACATGGTCTTTTTTCTTTATTTTGAGAATTTCCAGCATTAGCATTGAAAATCAGTCATTTTGAAGAAATATAGGCATCACATCCGGTAAAGAAAGAAGGACTTTTTTCTGGGATTTTAGTACAGTACTTATTATAAACAGCTACAAAACCTTGAAAACCCAGAATATTGTTAAAATTTTCTTTAAAATGCAAACATTTTGATGTCTGTTAAGAGGGCTAAAAAGCAACTTCCGGTACTGGACAAAAAAAAATCATTCAGCCGTTAAATAACTGATTTGGCAAAGTAAAAGTTTTCCTAACTTTTTTAGTACATAGTTATAACCCGTATATAATTTTCAACCTTAAATTATGGTTTTGCGTTTCTATTGACGGTGAGTATATTATATTCACGGAAGGCCACACATGCGAATTTGGATATACTTCCATCTGGGTTGAATAAAATTCGAATTCTCTTAAAATTGCCAACTAATCCTTGTGCAGCTACAACTTCAAGTCCAGAACGTAAGTGACACGGAACTCTCACTTTGCTTACTTTCATAAATGTATGTATTCTTTTAATACACGATAAACTAAAAAATTTCGAAAGATGAATATTTTCAGGTTTTGACCAACTGAGTCCAACTGTTGTTGAAATGGGACATAAACAATTTTTTTAGAGATATCAAAATGCTCTATGTAAAACGTTATATGTCAATATTTTTTCTGATTCAATTTGACAAATATTTGAAACAACAGAAAACCTATAAATAAATCTAATAATTTGTTCATAGTAAATTTCACAATTAAATGTGTTCTGTAGATTTGTACCTACCCTTAACATTTCGAGGAATGACATGCTGTAGTTTCTTTATTTCATCTGAAATAAAAATCATTTTTTTAGTTTTCTGTTTATTCTTTATTAACTACAGTTTGCAAATGGACTATGCAATGTGTCATTAACAAAATGCTTAGATATTAAATATCAAAATTGTAAATGTCAGCAGAGTTATACTTAAAATCCTAGATGTCAATATTTTTCGGATTCAAATTATCTAACATCTGAAACAACAGAAAACCCATAAACTAATTAAAATTTTCTTTGTTAAATCTATGATCATGTATAAAGCTTTGTACATACCCTTAACATTTGGAAGGATTTCTTGCTGTAGTTTCTTAATTTCGTCTAGAAGATATCAGAAAAATTAGTTTTTAAGTTGTCAACTATGCACTTCCTTATTAAAAGGATTTTAAAACTCCAATCTTAATGTCATTATCTAATTAAATTTGAGGATAATATAGCTTTTATTTATTTGGATTATTTTGTGAAATGGAGAGTGCCAATTATTGAAGGAGAAAATTCTTATGATGACGCATATTCTAAAACAAATATCTCGGGGAAAATTGGCTAAAAGTTCTGTTGAACTTTTTTGAACTTGTTTCATTGAAAGACATAGATTTCTTTGTTTGATATTTTGTTAACACCTTGATAAGTTATACAGTTTTTATCTGGGTACATCTGGCGGTATTCATATTATTTATATTCAGGTAATCGGCAATAAATAAAATGTGTTGCATATGATCTTGAGGAATATATGAACAGGCCTACATCACTGATACAAAACAAAACAAAAAACAAAAACAAGTTTAGTAATATGTCTACGACCGAAGGACGAAGAAGCAAGAAAACGGATATTGGTGACTTGAGTGACTCAGATTACTTAGAAGTAAACTCACCTGTGTGACTTTTAACGGTTTCACATAATTCATCAATAAGTAAAAGTTTATCAATGTATTTGGCCTCTATTTCTGGATCCATGGAACATGTTCTTATATCGTTCACAGCATCTTGGTAAACAGTGGAAGTTCCAATGTATTGTTCTATCATAACGGTAATATTGTATATGTTTTGCCATTCCTTTATAAAGTTTGATTCTGAAAGAGAGAAATCTGCTGCATGTCCATAGTACTTGTTTCTTGTCAGTCTGATTCTTTCTATGTTGGCAGATATACTATTGTCCGTGAGATCAGGTTCTTCTCCCCATCCCTTATTGTGTGGAGATATTTTACACACATTACGTAGAAGAATGTACATCAAACTTATGTCAAAATCTGAAAAATTCCCGCCATATTGTTTGGTTGGCAAGGGAAAAATAAGAGAAATCTGCTGTTTATTTAGTGGATTCTTTAATTTCTTTTTTTTGAGATCATCAATCCAGATTTTGACGGTTTTTGATAAATTGGAGGGTGGAATTTTTCTTTTGAGAATATCACGTAGCAGATCTGTGCATGGACCAAGGATAAGTCTTGCTACCCGGGCAAGGTTAGTTGTTTCTGGTGTAGACTTGTATCTGTGTAGCAAAGTTTTGGAATTGACATTTCTCATCATTTGATAGAACTGTAAATACAATTGTCAGAAAAATTATGCTAATTTATTGTACCATCCATCATTTACTTCTGAATATCAATGTAAATGATATTTAACACAATTTCTTTTTCTTACAAAAGAAGTGTAATCACAATATTTACCCTAAACTCCCAATTTTCTTGGCTATTTTTATGTTGTTATACATTTAAGTTGCTGCATGCCATTTTTAATGTAAGCATTTATCGTCTTAAGATTTTTTCAATCATTTATATGGCTCTTGAAGATCTACTCACTGAGGCAAGCATATTGCTGAGTTTGGCTTCGACCTGATTAACCCTTGTCAATTTCAGCAGATAATAGATCAGCACACTCAATGCTACAAGTATGATTGCCATCTGTCCAAAGTCGTACCAACTAAAGTGAATCCACATAGAGTACATCTTAGCGTGTGCACCGAGAATCAAACTGCTCCACTAGAATCATAAAAGTAGCATAGGATTGATTGATTGATTGTATATTGTTTAACGTCCCTCTCGAGAATTATTGACTCATATGGAGACGTAGGGCTTCAAATTTTGACCTTTACTCGGCACTCAGTGCCATTGAGCAGTGAGGGATCTTAATCGTGCCAACGCCTGCCGCTGACACGGGGCCTCGGTTTTTAAGGTCTCATCCGAAGGACCCGCAACTTTCACTCGCAATTGCCGAGCGCATGGCGAAGGAACAGTTGCTACCTATTTTAACGACTAGGTCGGTCGCAGCCGAGATACGAACTCACGACCTCCCGATCACGGAGCGAGCGCTCTACCAACTGAGCTACTGTGAACGGTGAGTAGCATAGGAATAAAAGCAATAAGGGCTGAATTTGTTGGTTATTGAATATATCTAAATACATCTCTGTGTTAAAAAATACTAAGGCCAAAAACTGTCTCATATTTTTGCTTAAGGGTTTGCTTTTGTGAGCAGCCAAGTGAGACTCACTGAAAATAAAAACCTTAATATCTTTAAAAATAAGCCTTGCCAACACCTGAAAATTGGTCCATTTTATCTTCATAATGAGAACTATCTTTGGGTATATGCAGCTACATTGACACTTGCAGTAGTTTGCAGCTATGAAGTGTACAATTCACATGAATTCAAATTATTCTGCCATTTAATATCTTAAGAAAGCAACCCAAAAAAGTGTCAAGTGTCTGAAGTAGAGGACCATAAAATAAGATGTCTATAAGTCATGAATTATTCTGTCGTTGAGTTTATGATCTGCTGTGTCATCTGTAGTGACTATGTGAACTGTTTTGAATGAGAGACGTACACCTATCATTGATGTGAAAAATTATTAATGCTTTTCTTTCAAAGTTTATTGTCAAAAGATTATGATAAAAAATATCGTTCACGTGCAGTCTAAAGGTAACGAGAGTTGTCGCGCTTTGCCAGTATGGTCATTCTCTGGTTCCGTTTCGTTCCGCTTGATTGAAAGTGTGTGTGTGGGGAGGGGGAGGGGTAAATTTAAGGAAAAAATTCGAACCTGAAAATTCTTAACAAAATACCAAGATTGTTAAAACTCAAAAATCCTTTCCGTGTGTGTGAGGGGGGAGGGGGGGGGTTATCGAACTTATTACAGTATTTTTTATTTTTTGTTTAATTTAAACACTACCACTTACACTTTTTCGACTAAACTGCAACGTTCCTATTGAAAGTGGAAAGGGGGGACCTACGCCTCAATGTTTAATACAAGTTCATATCTTGTCTATCTTTGTAAGCCTAATCCCACTCTCCCGGTTCAAACGCCTGTGTGTAGTACATAAAGTAAATACAGTGTATATAAAAACAGAGAGAGGGAGGGGGAGAGAGATACTGAAAGTAGGCCAACTCAAAAATTGGGGTAAATTACTCTTATACAAATTGTGGTAAGACGTGAATGAATTAAAGGGGATCCCGATCCCTGGAAAGTTCACATGATAAAATATTACTAAAGCTATGTCTCGGATCTCTTACCTTTGCGATTAGAGCCGCCAAAAACTATCGAAAATTTTCTGGATCCACCTAACAAAAAAATACAATCGGGCTCGGGCTGTCAACTTGAATATAAGCGATAATGCTTAAATTGAAAAGAAAATCGCTGTCATTAGAGTGTTTTACAGGAGGGAGAAAATACTTATGTGATATTGGGATGAGATGGACGCGCTGGCGCTCCGACGCGCCGAATACAATTAGCCGCATCATGTGCATCTCTTTTCATAAAAAAAACAAATAAAAAAAAAAACAAAACAAAACAAAACAAAACAAAATAACATTTGAATATTTGATTTACAAATAACACAACTGATTTACCATATTTGTTTACTACGTAGAGCCATTTCATGTAGCCGTCATTGAATATTGAACTTTGTTACTGAGGCATGGACGAGGGGACGCTTTGACCGGAACGGTTTTATTAGGGGGGCGATTTGACTGGATTTCGGCTTACTTGGCTGAACACAAAAGCAAACCCTTAAATACAGAATTGTATGATACATGCGTCAATTTTAATTCATTTCTATTTGTTTAACTTTCCAACAGTTCAAAAATAGAACAAAAGTGCTAATGACCACTGAAGCAATTATGTCAAAAATGCAGGCGACAAAAATGAAAAAAAAATACCACAGTATTAAGGTAATCAAGTGCAATGTATATAGAAGGCATTTGATTTGTTTGGTTGAAAGATGGAGCCAAATTTTTTTTCTTTTAACCGTTCACTGTGCTTAAGGTGTAATATCCCTCTGATTATAGAATAACTTTGCAAAGTAATAATTCTAAGCATTACGCTGAATTGTCTTACCAGAGTTTAAAAAGAAAACATTGATGTAACCATCAATTGTTGCCCGGGGAATAAATAAAATAAACAATGAAAGAGTCTTGATCATCAAGCTGCTTCGATATGCGTGAAAAGGTATGCGTCTAATTGATGGAGGCGATAGTCGCGAATATTTTGAAAACTTATAGACGGATAAAAATTAAGCAAAAACAATGCTATTTTAAATTGATCAGTTCTTCAAGTATATGTTGGCTGCAAAAATATAAATTGAAGTTGGACACATACATCATTTATATTCAAATATGTATATTTTTTTCAATTAGAATTTAGAATATAAAACACGAACTGAGCAGAGTACGTTTTAATGCCAGAAGTAAATTTCGATGTTCTAATAAAAAAGGGCCTGTCGTTTTTTCGATAGTAAATGATAAGCAACTTTATGTATTATATATGAAAAACATATATATTTTTACAGATTCACTTTTTGGAAGTAAATATATTATGTATTTCGTAATTTTTAAAGGGAAAAAACGTTCTGATGATCAATCTTTCCAATGTTTAGAAAACCTTTATTTCTGAATAACTACTCCCAGCCCAATCCCCATATACAAACACTTAAACTTATATATAGAGAGCAGCCCGGTCCTTCGGGCTGCAATTAAGAAGACCATTATATAGTCAAATCATTCAAAACTGAAATATCTTACAATATATTAAATATTAATAAGCAGTTCCTTTTTAAACTGTTTATATTGAGAAATCTCTATATCTCAACATTTAATTCTTTAGATTGTTACAGAAATTGCAAATGCAGATTGAAATCTTTTAATTAATATTCTTTTTCACTAAAATATTTTGAAGAATGAAAACTCCTGAAGATTAATGCATTTTTATTTTACAATATTCTGATTTAAAAAAGCAATGCATGCTTTATTATGATTTCTAATGGTAATTTGATAGATACGACGGTATGTATTATTTTCATACATACCTTTTTGATATTTTTGGTGAGATAAAAAAGTACCGACCTTTCTATTCACAATATAATTTTTTCTTCATATCATGTTTAGACATAATATTCATTTCTGGACAAGTATTTAACACTTCATACTTCAAACAAACTATTTGTCATTTGAATTTTTCATTTGTCATTTTGTCAAATTTAATGTCCAAACCGTGTATCATAGAATTTTACAAATGTAATTAGTATTTTAAATCCCAAACGTTTGTCCATAGTCCTATATTTAGAAGGTTTAAATTCACTGGACGGGTTGGTTTTTAAATAGCTCGTGCTGGTTAGTTTGGGTGTAGCAGGCACCAGAGAAGGACACATTGTTCCTTTGCCAATTTATATCACTTCTTTCATTTGCTATTTATCTTCAATTCATACCAGATATCCTACTCACTTCTGAGGTAAGAGTATTTCAGTTTGATGTTTATTTTAAGTAACAGTATATCTGCAAATTCTGCAAAGTTACTTCGCCTCAGTACATTTTTGTAAAGTTGTTTGAAGTAAACATTTTGTTGAATTGTGTGTATAATGTACTTATATTCAGTAGTAATAAGTCGTAAGCATTGTAGTAGGTAGTAATACTGTACTCGAAGTGTGTTCAAAGTAGTAACAATGTGTCAGTAGCATTGTATATTAAGGGGGATGTACAAGCCATATTAGATCTAATTTGGTGTAAAATAAGAAATACCAAGAATGTGCTTAATACTCTACTAAACTAACCCAAAGTTACTCAAAGTGCTAATGCACCAATAACCTACTGTTAGAGACCAAAATTAGTAAATAATTAGGTGTATTTTGTTTTAATTAGAAGGAAATTAATTATGTTAGAACTGTGCAGCTACAGCATTCACGAGATGAAAAATGCATTGAAAGTGGTGTTTGTTTGATTCATTGATAATACAACCATTTGTTTCGCTTTTTTTCTTGTCATTATCAATAATTCTTGAAAATTATAATTTTTCATATGGGTGTCTTCCTGGGGCCATGTGTTTATTTCGTCCGCCATTCCTCTGTCACACAGAGTTCGAATAACATTGATTTTAGAATAAATACGACCATAATAACATCAAGACAAGAAATAACTAAGTAATATTCATTAGGTTATATTACTTACTACTTTTATTTGTTGCATGGCATCGTCTGATTAATGAAAAAACGCGATTTTAACCCCACTCCAGCAAATCGGGAAAAACTGTTCTGTTTATATCTCGAATTTCCTCGATAAGATCATTCCACTGAGCACGTGGTTGGCATGTGCATATATCTGCCATGGATAGATGCGTTTATTATTATGATTATATTTAATTTTCATGGAAGAAGTCTTGATAATTTGTTGGTTTTTTTTAAACTCGAGAAAAAAGATAAAATATGCCCTAAACATATGTATTTACGGCGGGTCTTTTTTCTGTGGCGATATAAGTTATTTTCAAATGGGGCACGGCAAGGTGGATGCTTAGCATTTTATTTGAAAATGTTAAACAATATACGGTGCATGAAAAACGAATTGTAATTACATGTTTTACATTCGAAAGGTTGGTACATATGTCTATTTTGTTTAGCAGTTAGATAGAATAAATAGGCAGTTAGAGGATTTCCTTCAGGCACCTCAAATAAATAGCTAGATTGTTTGCAATGAACCATACATTGTATGAAGTAATGTTTCGACATAAAAACGCATCATGTGTCCTTATGTTGACAATGTTGTGAGCTCTCGCTTATTGAACATACACATGTACGAAGCTTGATAAAATATATTGATTTGTTTCTTTGAAATTTAGAAGCAAGCACAGTGTTTGCAAAGAAAGGTCCATTGCATATGTTATGTCTATCATTGCAAAAAAAAAAAGATGAGAGGTTACCCCCCCCCGTTTGTTTTTCAAAATAGTGCTAAAGATTAAAAAATTTCGTATTACTAAATATTTGATGGAACATGTACTAACCTTATAAGACCATATGTTATAAAAATATTTGGTTGCCCTCTCTCCAGATCTAGAAATGGCGACCCAATTCAATTTTTTTTACACCTCATTACACGATTTTTTTTCTTCCGTCAACAAATATGTTTAAATGTTTAGAAATTTTTCTCACCTATAAATACGGACCAAATAATTTTTCCTTGAGTTGAGAGGACCACCAAACGTTATTTTAAAGATGGTATAAAATATTTTACGTTTATTGACTGAGTTCGAAGGCAACATGTGTTTTGTCGGACCCAAGAACCAAACTGTCTGCCTGAGGCCGTGAGGCCGAAGGCAGACAGTTTGGTTCGAGGGTCCGACAAAACGCATTTTGCCTGAGAACTCTGTCAATAAATGTATTGTTATACCTTTCATTTTATTTTATTTTTTGATATACATGAATTTTTTACTGTATTCCGTGATGTAACATCAGGTCCGTCACTGCTTTAACACCAACAAATAAAAATGAGATTAAGCCCCGCCCATTCTGTGACATAAGCGGTCCAACATCTCACTCAGCGGTCCAACATCGGTTTTTTTATGCCCGCTCAGCAGAACATTAAAAATGTTAGACTTTTTTTTTCGTATAGATTTATTTAGGAACAAATTTTTAAAGGTATAACAACTAATTATGTTGATTTTTTCCTTTTATACTCTGTAAAATTGTAATTTTGACAAAAAGGACAAATAGAAGAATTTTTTTATTCATTAAATCTCCTAACCTACTTTGAATTATTTCATTCCTTTTCAAATGTTGCTCCGCTGTAATGAAAATTGTAAATGTTTATTTGACAGAGTATACGAGGCATGATTAAAAAAAAAAAACGATATCTTAGGTATTTGATAGTTATGATATTGGTGAAATATTCAAGTATTTTTCAAAGTGTAAATTGGAGGTCTTTGATAGCATATTGCTTAATTAAAAACACATCCCTTTTCAAACTTGCTTTCACCGGGCAACATAACAAGTATCATATTTAACCATCTGCCTTCCTTCACTAAAACGATCTATCTGATCATTGTTTGAATTTAAAGGAAGTCATTTGTCTTAATAAACTGTTAACAAATTCTTATATGCTACTTCAAAGGCATGTTTAAGATATACCATAAATATTTTTAAGTCGTTTGTTGAACGAGTTCCACAGAGACAACCATTTTTCGTCACAAGTACCTGCATAATGACATCATTTTCACATTGTTAGAAAAACTTTATTCAGCATATGCTATTTATAGAACTTGTTTCTGGCTATGTGTGCACCAAATTTGTTTCTAATCTGAATTGTGCTTTTATAGAGATAGTTCGCGAACTTTTTGATCAACCCTCGTACTAGTAGGTAATAAAACAAGGTCATTCATATCGATTTTACGTGTTTAATTTCTTAGTCTTTTCATTGGTGATAATTAAAATTTTGATATATATTATGTTATCTGTGGCAAACTTACAAACTCTTAATTCTTAACTTTGATGGTACTCATTTTTCCTTACCATGAATCAAAGAGTATAAGATTTTTTTCTTTTATATCAATACGTACACTTTTTGACAACTGTTCGATAATAAAACTTAATAAATTACTTCAGGCCACACTATAACACATATCCTCTTTTAAAAGTGTTCATACTATTTGAAATATTTTGCAACTGTAATTCTCTTCTACATTTAAAGATTGTTATGTCCCTCCATATTAAGAAGAGGTCTGGAAAACAAAATTCTGCGCTAAAAATAGACCACGTGCTGCTATCCATGAACTACTTTCATGGTTCTTTTCACTCTTTTTGAAGTCAATGATACCTTGTTTTGAACTTGAAATTATCCTTTAAAAGTGCAAAATTTAGACACTTTCTCAACAAATGGTTGTAGGGAGAACATTAATGCACAGTTTGCGTATTTTTGGGGATTTTTTAAGGCTCTGCTGAATTCTGCAAATGCGCAGTTCTAAGGAGCATATCAAAAGCATTTTTTCTGCAAAAGTATAGATTATATATGCACAGCATGCATTCAGTTATGCATATTTATTGTATCTTTATCATAAGGACATAAAATTTGATCAAAATATAATGTATTTTATCCATTTGAAGGAATGTTTACATTTTGTTCTCACTGCACTAAAGGTGGCCGTACATCCCCTTTAATACGTGATTGTAAAGCAGTGAGATGAATACTTGCAATGTGTATTCTTCGTATAAAGTAAAATGGCCATATCTAAAGTGTGAAGAGTATGTTCAGTACAAACTATGAGTAAAATATGTATAGGAAAATATGCATGTTTAGTATTGTATGTGAAATATAAAGTATATGTACATAATTTAACAAACAATCAAAATATGTTTTTAATAAACATTCCATAGATCCTAGTAGTACTTAGAAGTAAGAAGTAGAAGTAGACATCCATGGTAATACACAATAGGATGGACAAGACGAGGCTTTCCACACTAGCCGTACAATGCGCTACATGTGAGTCCGGGACGGAAGTGACGCCATTACGGACCACAGCGCCATCCAAAGCCAAGGAACCAGTCCACAGTGAAATAACAAACTTTTTATTTTAAAACTTTTATTATAACAAAGAATATATAGAAAAATTATTTATGTAAAAATGTAATAAATATTGTGTATATAATTTAAAAATCTGTTCCTTATTTCTGACAAAAGGTCTAAGACATTTGGTGTCAGAAGTGGGATAAGAGTGATGTAACACAGAAATTTGTCAGAAAAAAATATTCTATTTTATTTTTTGATATCAAATTATAAGATTATTAAGAATTTGAACAACTTTGTGAATTTTGTATTTTAATTTTGTACAAGACTTTAGGACATTTTATACACATTGTAGGAGAAGAAATGTGGCGGTACTATTGGTAAATAGGATCCAGAAGTGAATCTTTGAAAGAAAAGTTAAGAAGTACCTTAGACGTGACGTGAAGATCCTGGTTGTGTGAAGTTAACAGACTAGAAACGATAAAGTAATTTTTTCTTTAAAATTGTTCTATTTAGATTGGTACTGCGTCGCCCAAGCTCGCACGTAAGTTTGTATTAGAAATGTATACCTTTCGTAGTCAGTTAGTAGTTGTAGGTAAGTATTAGAATACAAACTCTTTGGTTAAAGTACGTTGAAACTTATTTGTCACCCCAATTTCATTCAGAATGTCATCTGAGAGATGAAGCTAAATCATAGCTGCAGGAAAAGAATTAAGGTACACTGCCCAAGATTTGAAAAATTATGTGAAAGAGAAGTGGGTTGGGTTGAGAGATGAATGGGTGACTTTGAGAGAGGAAGAGAAAGAGGATAGAGCTTATAAATTAGAACTGGAGAGGTTAGATCAGCAGTTGAAAGAATTAGAACATGAGCATGAACTTGATATGATGATGAAAAATGGTAAAGGTAAGAATGTAGATAAGGATATGCAGATCAGAGCAAAAATGCCGAACATTCCACCGTTTGATGAAAGGCATGATGAAATTGACAGATATCTTCGTCGATTTGAGAGGTATGCGACTTCTCATGTCTTAGTGCTTTATGACGCGGTAGAGCTTTAGATGTGTACGCATTGATGTCTTCAACAAAAGCCCAAGATTACGATGAACTGAAGTCAGCTCTTCGTCGTAGGTACGAGATTACGAAAGATGGGTTTAAGAGGAAGTTCAGATCTAGTAGACCAGAGCCAGGTGAAAGGTTCACGCAATTTACGGTAAGGTTAGGATCATATTTGACAAGATGGATTGATTGAGATGTCCAAGATACCAAAGACAGCAGATGGCTTGTTTTATCTGATTTTCCGAGACCAAATTCTACACGTTTGTAATCAGGAATTAACAACCTTTTTGAGACAAAATGTACGGAAAACTGCAGAAGAGTTGTGTAAACTTGCAGATCAGTTTTCAGAGTCTAGAAATTCAAATGCTTCACATCTATGTCAAAAGCCTTTTAGGAAGCAACCAGCTGTTAAATCAGCAAAAGGTAAGGACACCTGTAAACCCCAGCTCCCAGAAAAGTCAAAGGTGTTTGTAACATTATCAGAGCGTAAGTGCTACATATGTGATAAGATAGGACATATAGCACCCAATTGTCCAACAAAAGGTAAGGGTAAGTTTTCCGGAGCTGTTCTTGAGGGTGCAGACGATAACAAGAAATCAGGTATAGTCAACTGTAGTGCACTAATATAGTTGTCACTTGTCAGCAGGATATGTTAATGGACGTTAATGGACGTCCTGTCACACTACTGCAAGACACAGGCTGTAATAACATTGTGGTAAGAAAGAGTTTAGAACAAGATGACCAGTTTACTGGATATCACGTCACTTGTGTTCTTTCTGATAGTACCGAAAGAGTTGTCCCTGTTGCACGCATAGATATCGATTCTACATACTTGAATGACAGGTAGTTATGAAGCCTGGTGCATGGACAATCCAGTATTTGACCATATATCATTGGTGAAGTAAATGACGCAAGAAAGCCGTATGACCCAAACCCAGTATGGCAAGCAGTGATCGCCGTAGAAACAAGACAACAGAGAAGGGATAAGGCAAGACCATATCCACAATTTAAGGTTCCCGAGATTGTAGTCAACAATATTCAACAAGATGACATTCGCAAGGAGCAAGAGGTTGACTCAACTCTATCTATTATCCGAGATAATGTAAAGGAGCAGAAGACTTCCCGAGATGGTAAGGTTTCATGGTTTTCCAGAGATGGTTTGATGTACAGAGAATATAAGGAGACAAACATACAGTCAGCTAGTTGTTCAATCCAAATATAGAGAAACTGTGATGAGGTTAGCTCATGAATCTATCATGTCAGGACACTTAGCTACGAATAGGACTATAAACAGAATCCAGAACGAATTTTACTGGCCATCGATGAAATCTGAGATCAAGAGATTCCGTCGCTCTTGCGATATATACCAACGCACGTTGCCGAAAGGAAGAGTATCCAAAGCGCCATTGTCTGATAGATGTTTCGTTCAGAAGGGTAGCAGTGGACATTGTCGGTCCTCTGGATCCACTCACTGACAGAGGAAACAGATTCATTTTGACGGATTATGCCTCCAGATATCCAGAAGCGATTGCATTACCAGGTATTGACACGGAGCGCGTCGCCGAAGCATTGGATGAGATTTTCTCCCGAATAGGTGTTCCACAAGAAATGCTCACAGACATGGGTAGCAAGTTTATGTCAGCTCTAATGAAGGAAGTAAGTAGACTCATCTCAATGAAGCAACTAACTACGACGACATACCATCCCATGTGTAATGGTTTAGTTGAGCGCTTCAATGGTACCCTGAAGCAGATGTTGAAAATAATATGTGTTGACCGTCCTAAAGATTGGGATAAATACCTCCCTGCATTACTATTTGCCTACAGAGAAGTCCCCCAAGAAACCCTGGGATTCTCCCCATTTGATTTGGTATATGGTCGACCTGTGAGAGGGCCAATGACTATTCTTAAGGAACTCTGGACCAAGGAAATCAAAGATCCTGAAATAAAGACCACGTATCAGTATGTTTTGGACCCAAGAGACCGTTTAGAATCCACATGCGAACTAGCACATCACACACTTGAAGAATCATCAAAGAGGTATAAGTAAATTTTGGATAGAAAGACCAGAAGTCGTACATTAAGGGAAGGAAAAAAGTTCTCGTGTTGCTACTAACAGATAGTAACAAATTGCTTAGGCAGTAGAAGGGACCATTTGTCATCCGGAAAAAAGTCAACAAGGTAGATTACCAGATCGAAATGAATGGAAAGATTAAGACCTTTCACATCAATATACGAAAGCATTACGTAGACCGTGAACAGAACCAGTGTTTGACGCGTGACTGCAACATCATATCCGATGCTGAGTCCACTAATGATGAAATCCATGAAATTGATTGGTACAACTTCCCAGAGAGTGAGTCATTGAGCAATGTTGATGTAAATCCAGATCTTGAAGAGAGTTAAAAGATTCGTATTATGGAAGTTTTGAGGGAGTAAAGAGACTGACAGATAAGCCAGGTCGCACAAATTTGTTAGAGCATGAAGTCAGGATTTCAACCGAGAAACCGATCAGACTTGCGCCCAGGCAAGTACCCTATTCAATGACAGAATCAGTAAAGGAAAAGGTAGGAAAAATGCTAGAATTAGGAGTTATTGAACCTTCAGAGAGTCCGTATTCGTAACCCATTTTGTTGGTTACAAAAAAGATGGTACTTAATGGTTCTGCGTTGATTTCCAATCGTTAAATCGTATCACAATCTTTGATGCTGAACAAATGCCAGATTTTGATGCAATGTTTGCCAAGTTAGCTGGACATATGAACTTTTAACGGCTAGACCTTTCAAAGGGCTACTGGCAAGTGCCTCTTACTTCGGAATCACGACCCAAAACTGCATTCCAAACACCACTTGGATTATTTCAATTTACACGAATGCCATTTGGACTTTTCACAGCGCCTGCAACATTCTGTAGATTAATGCGCGTAGTTCTGCGAGACATATCAAATGTAGACAGCTTTATTGATGACATCTTGATATATTCTATGACTTCTGATGATCATCTTGTAGTTCTCACAAACGTTCTCCAGAGGCTACGTGAGTCCAACTTGACTGCCAAACCAAGCAAATGTGCCATAGCTTACAGTAAATTGGAGTGTTTGGGGCATATTGTTGGAGAGGAGATGACACAGCCACATCCAGATAAAGTTAAAGCAGTAGAAGAAGCGCATCGTTCAGGCACTAAGAAACAGTTACGGTAATTTCTCGGGTTAGTGAATTTTTACCGCAAATTCATTCCCAACTGTACGCACGTTTCTCTACTCTTACAGACCTAACAAGGAAGTATTCTCCAAACAAGATACAGTGGACTGAGTCACAAGAAATTACATTCCAAAATTTGAAGAAAACGCTTACATCTTCTCAAATTTTGAAGCTTCCAGATTTGTCTAAAGTGTTTATAGTGCAGACTGATGCTTCAGACCGAGGACTTGGTGCAGTCCTACTCCAGGAAAATACAGGTCAAAACCAACCAATACGCTATATCAGCAGGAAGCTTAGCAAAGCTGAAGAAAAATACTCCACTATTAAAGTAAACATATAGGACTTAAAACTTATATTACAAATTTTAACGAGAAGCATTTTTGCAGTGTGACTTGATATGATTCTGATATTTTTCATTTTAAGGAATAGATATTATTTTCGTTGGGGTTGTTTCACCATTTATGAATACATGTATTGCTAATGTTCCCATAAATTAAATCTAATTTTTATATAACTTATAATACCAATTTTCTGTAACCACTAAATATTTTGTGGCACACATAGTCACAGAAAGTACCACCTTAAAAACTACTTGACAAAATATAGTTATATCATATGAATGTTAGGTAGTTACAACGGAAACAGTGTCTAAAGTTAATTTTTTCTGAAAAAATGCAATATTTGGAAATGTTTTTAATTAAATGCGGTTACTTTATGTTACTTACAGAAATAATAAATATAACAACTAAAATTAGAAGGTATTTTCAAACGTTGTTGGTATTCTCTCTATGAAAATGATATTTTACTTGAAAAAGACAAGCATGGTAATCTAACAACCAAGCTATATGATAAACGTGATGACTTTAACTTATCTACTGCAACTTCCCCTTACTTATGCAATATACCTTCATCACCTGCATACGTAGTATATATATCTCAGTTGATTCGATACGCAAGAGCATGCTCTACGTATAAACAATTTCTACAACGAGGTTAATTATTGACAAGCAAGTTGATGAAACAAGAATATCAGGAGTCTTGTTAAGAGTCATCATTTCGTAATTTCTATGGTCGATAGAATGACCTTGTCAGCAAAGACAATTTATCACTGAGTCAAATGCTGAATGACGTTTTTCATACCATTTGTTAGTCCATTATTCATACACTGAATTGACGACGGATTTTCCCGTTATTTTCTGATCATGACAAGGAGCACACGGCAGGTGTGACCGGTCGGCAGCGGATGCTCACTCCTCCATGGCACCTGATCCCACCTCTTATGTTTCGGGGGTCCGTGTTTGCTCTGCTCTTATTCTGTATTGTTTTATGGACTTTGAGATTAAATACTGTTCGTTATATCCATACCCTTCTTTCATTGCAAAGGTTTTGCACAAAAAGGAAAGGTTACAGAAACAGACTGACAGTCAGAGAGACGAACGGACAGATCCCAACGAATATTCCTAAGTTTCCACGAAAACGGGGGACAAAAATACAAAATTTATATAACATTGTGGCATTAATTTTTGACCTTCTCTCCATATATAATTAATCAATTTATATGATGATAGTTATTGTCGACCAAACCTGTAATTTTGTTTATTCATTTGTTGTTCAAAACATGAACAGTAGATAGACTACAGAAAAAAAAATGATTTAGTTTCCTTAAAGAGCTAGGTTCATTTTATGCATAAAATGACCCTGTACCAAAATCAAATTATCAACCTCTTTCCAATTTCATATATCAAAATAAAGTAGAGACTTCGTGCTTTCAATTCCTATAATAAAATTTATTTTGAGGATACATATATCGGAAAAAAGGCTTTGAGATATTGCAATGTTCTTGAAATTTGGAGAAAACATGCGTATTTAAATATTTACCAGCAAAGAATTAAAATATAAACACAGCCCCCGATCCAAAAAATAAACATGTTTAATGATCTTCAGAAGCAGATCTTTCATTATTATTTTTTCATATTTTAGATCAGAGGTTGTGTTCTATATGAAAAATTGAAAAACAATTCTTCAACTTTAGGCCATTTTCAAAGGAATTTTTAGGATATGAGGAAAATGACGGATTTAATGACGTCATAATGCATTTACCATATAGAAAATTACGTCATGATTATTAAATACGTAGTCACAAACACTCCAAATGATAAATACTGTATTTGCAACCTCAACTGATCTGTTTTTATTTTTCAGAAATTCTCAGGGCCAAATAAGGCCCAAAATAGCTCTTGCTCTTTCCATCTAAATCTTCCTTTGCGACAGTGACCTTTGATCCTTAGTCATTAAAATTGATTTCTCCTCTTTTTTATTGCCATTGTTTACCGAATTTGTAATTTTGTTTTAATTCATTTTAAAATATTCAGGTAATTATGTGGAAACTTACTGTCTATACATTTTGTTTGTTTTTTTTTAAAGCATAAGCTTGTAACAATGGTAACATGAAAACTAAATATGAATTCAAAGTAGTTCTTTATTGTTTATATTAGAAATATATATGGACTTCCAAACCAATGTTTTCAATTTTTCCCATCTGTCTTCAAAACATACTAGACTTTCAAAAAGAGTCTAAAATTTAAGTTTTTTCTCCAAGAAAATCCTACCTAAAACGGGGGGATATTTCTGTCTATGAGGTAAAGTTATTGAAATACAAAAGATTATTAAATGGTGTATTTTGGCAAGAAAAAAAAACAAATTCATGTAAATACTTTGTTCTATGAAAGACATTTAAGAAGTCAAAAAGAGTCATTTTCATCAAAATTTAGCGATTTTTGGTTTGCATGGTAACTATGGACCATAGCAACCATTTTATTATGATTTTAAGTTTTATACATCAATATAGGAATGTGTGCAAAGTCTCATAAAAATCCTAGACCATGCGTTCCACACGCCCTATAAAGAGTTAAAATGCTTACATACTTATGTGCTTATAATTATTAAACGTGCCTTTGTACTTTCCTCTAACGATTAAAAATTAACTTTTCCTCTATCGTTTGTAGAGGAATCACGAAAAGAATGTTTTTGCTTATCTCACTCTACATCTTCCACATTTCTGCATTTCATAATCACTATTTTGGAGGGTTTTATGAAAACATGACCGTCCAAAAAAAAAATACTTATGTATGCAATGTAATAAAATGACTTAATATAATACATATTATTGTACATTTAACTGCTCAATCTTTTACATTTATTTCTAATTTGTACAACACCTAAAAATGTAGCTCAACTTAAAATTGTGACTGTGAATGGTAGTTTTGAAAGATGTACACTAAGGATGGGACACTATATGTTTAGATACAGGTAATGCTGAATAACTCCTTGCAGATATAATATTTTTCAAAAAATGAACTACATCTACATGTAAATAAGTGCACTGATTTTTTCTTTATTAAATCGGAGCATAATAATATATTACATATTCAGGCAAAATGACTAAGCAGTGTTTTAAAATCATTAAAACCCGGCTTTCAGAACTTTCAGTCTTTTATCCTGGTGCTACTGTTATCTTGTTTTGAAATATTTTAGAAGCAAACTATGTAGAAAATAAAAAGAACAGTGAAATTTAATACCATACCATACCTATTGACATCTATAACAAAGAACTGGATTCTGTGTCCAATGACAAAGATTGTCGCACGTAAGACTAATCCACCCATAAAAATTAAAGGAGTCAGTTAAAGTTTTTTTTAGTTTTTTAACCTTTTTTATATCGACTTTATGGGAATGAAAAGTAAATGAAATTAAAATATTAAAGTTTACGTATGGCGTGACTCCAGTATGTTATATTATAGTCTCTTTATTTTTAGATGGACAGTTTGCTAACAAAACGATACTGTTTTAAACTTTAAAATTTCCTTAAGTAATTGTTGGCTGCATGAAATAAATAAGTATTAGACACACGTATCATATATCTTCTAAAATATATTTAATTTCATAAATATAATACACAAACTGTGTAATGTACGATTATATAAGTAACACAGCATAAACTTAATGTTCTGAAAATGGGACCTGACGCAAAAAGCGAGAAACTAATGAACAACTTTTTTATATATAATAAAATGAATACATGTATATATAGTTTTAAAGAGATGAATTTCAGACATAAAATTGTGCAATTTGTGATTTAAATGTATAATCTTTTAAATGTATAGTTTACCTCTAATTCTTATTAAGGTCAGACGAGACGTTCCTCAAAATGTGTTTTGTATATCTTCGTTATATATGAAAATTATTCAAATTTTAATAACATTCTGATTTCTAAATCAGTTTCTAAACGATTTTAAAAAATCCAAACACTTAAACGTTTGAAATTAGAAAAAATATTTTTCTTCCCCAAAGGATTAAATAAGAAAAATGACCCCTGGTATCTTGCAGATATGCCTGGTAAGGTACCTCAATTTTTTGTGAGTAAACATGTTTAAGTAGCAATACTTCAATGACAAACTCTTAGAAAAATTTATCTATTATTAGGAAAGGTCTCGTCTGTCCTTAACTTTTCCCACTTAAATCCAACACACTTTGACGAAAACAAGTATGTATTGAGCGGCCCGATCCTCCTAGCTGCATTAATATGTATTGTTTTACCTCAATTTAATTATTTATAAGAAGCGTTATCTGATTGGTTCGAGATTATCACGTGACCTGGCCATAAAACTACATATATCACGGTCATCGGCATGTTTTTCATTATATTTTACCTCTGCGTAGGTGTCAAGGGGTTTCGGTAACTTTATGTTAAAAATGAAAGTGAATTTGAGAGCATTGTCCATTTTGAAATTTAATATTTATCTCAACGATTTTGATTTTTTCGGTATACATGTAATAAACAATTCATAGCATGAATTTTCGGGAACATGAAGATGTATTCAGCCAAGAAATAGCATATTCCCTTCGGGCGAAACTTCATTCTCATGCAATAAATGTTAATATATTTCGTACATAGTCACTTGATATACAAAGGGAATAAAAAAAAGTCAGGTAACGCGCGACGCATTCATCCAGAATTGCATTGACAAGGAAGAATAAAAAGGCAAACAGATATTGGATCCGAATGTGATAATTTATATAATTTATACATATTTTTTCAAAGTAGCCTCATTCAGATCTTAATTAGAATACCTACTCCGATCTCTACATTGTCATTTACTGATTTTATTTGAAAATAAAAGTAAGAAAATTACAGTCTATAGCTAGCCGTGTACTTATGCTATATTTAGGTCGCCTGAGTCACTCAGGTGACCTATTGCACAGGCGCTTGGTTTCAAGATGGTGTATTTTGTGTATTATGTCCTTTTTTAGGTGTGTCTGAACCAGGGATGGGGTCGATTACTTTCAAAAGTAATCGATTAAATTACAATTACTTTGGATTTTAAAAGTAATCGATTACAAGCTGATTACAGACATTTTTCAAAGTAATCAATTACATCTGATTACTTTTCCTTCATGTAATCATGATTACTTATGATTACTTTAGATTACATTCAAAATATTTGTTCAATGTTTAAGAACAACGGTATGTTTTTTCTCTTTTTAAAAATATTTTAATTTATGAGGTAGAATTCAAAGTTTGGTGATACATGTACTTCTATAGATGCATGAGATTTATCTTATATCATTTGATTTCTATCTATTAATACAAGTAAATACATGTATCTGTGTTATTGTTGAGAGAGACAGAAAAAAATTATAAATCAAAATGGACATAATTATAGTTAGGGATAAAGGGATTCGATAGAGAACTATTACACAAGTAAATGACCTTCTTGATGAGTCATGAACTTTTCAATAAAGCTGCCAATTATTAGTTGTTTATACTACAATTAACAGATTGACCAGACAATCATGAGTAGTTCACTAATTGTTAATACCCAAGCTGACCGGTGTCTTCTAGCTATTCCCACTTTTTAAAAATCTCAATTCCACCTATTCCCACTTGCAAATAACAATAGATGTTTAGATTTACCTGTATTTTGTACATTTGAAGGTAGAAAATAATGAATACATCTATGAGAAAAACAACATGGTTTCAGAATACATATCTCAATAAAGGAACATTTGATATTAAAAAAAAATACAAGTTCATTTAAAGATTTATAGGGAAAAGAAGATCTTGCATTAAACACATTTAAATTATTTGAAAAAAAAATTCAAACTTTAAAATGATCCTGTAGAAATTTTCTTTCAGTATATGCATACATGTATAGCTAGTCAAAAATGGCAAATTGCTAAGCTGCTAATGTATTTTGAATTGACTACTGAATATAGATAGGAACTGATATGATTTACTCAATGTCTGGACAATGGACCTGATTATAAGTATTTCTGGAAGCATTAGAAGAAGATACCTAGCTAAATATACCCTATAATTTTATAACGGCTTTTGTTTATAAACAAATCGGTACACTGAAAAATATTCACTGAAAATCATAAAATCATGATTTTATGAACTTTGTTTTAATATTGTAATCATAAAGTAATCAAAAAGTAATCATGATTACAGGACTTTTTTCAGAGTAATTGATTAAATTACGATTACTTGTAATCAGAAAAATGGATGATTACTGATTACTCATGATTACTTGGCAAACTGTAATCGATTACAGCTGATTACGATTACTGATTACGATTACCCCATCCCTGGTCTGAACACCCTCATTAAAATAAAAATAAATTTGTTGAAAAAGATTTTTAAAAATCAAATTACCGTACAAGTGGAAATTTTAGCGAAAGGCTTATTTAGCGATTTGTCCTCAAAAACGGGTGATTTACTTTAAGCGAGATGTTATTTTAGCGATTTCAAGAATTCTCACTAAAAAGTTATAGCAAATAAAATGCAATTAATTTTTAGCGATATTCAATCTTAGGGATCTCGGCATCCTCGCTTATAATGCCAAAATTGTTTATTTAGTTTTAATATTTAGTTTTATAGACAACTTTTCTTATCTCTTCAATATTTAAAGGTTTATTTAACGCGTTTTTTGACAGAATGAGATGAATCAGACATTGCTATTTCTAGTACATTGTAATCTTGTTTGTTTCATGGCTGATATTTTAAAATCCGTATCAAATGAATTGACTTCGTTCGAATTATACAGTTGAGAAAATTCACTTTTCCACTTCTCTTTTATTGTATCTACGTCAGAGATCACTGCGCCATCGTCTCCGCAACATATACAGTATCAAAAAATGAAGGTCATATATATTGCTTTAATATTGCTACATCGTTTAAAAGTCCAAATTATGAATTGTCTTACCAGAGTTTAATTAAGAGGACCATTATATAGTCAGCTCATTCAAAACTGAAATATGTTACAAACCTTGATTTCTCTTTTTTATTACAAATATTTTTATGATATGTAATTACGTATAATAGTTCACCTTAAATATTAATTCTCTTGAGACGATGTCTCTATATCTTAACATTTAATTCTTTTAATTGTTAAAGAAATTTCGGGTGCAGATTAAAATCTATTAGTTAATATTCTTTTTCCCTATTGTGAATATCGTGATTTTAATAACATTATAATCTTTTAAATGTAAAATTTACCTTTAACTCTGATTGACTTCTTCTACCTAAATCCAATACACCTAAAATTCAACTAATATGTTTAGAACAGCCCGGACTTCCGAGCTGCATCAATATGTATGATGTTACCTCACTGTATAAATATACTACACACTCGATATCTGATTGGTTCTAGATTATCACGTGATCGGGTCGTAAAAACTTCAAATTTCACCGTCTTCAGCATGTTTTTTTATTTTATCATATTACACCTCTTCGGAGGTGTCAAAGGGTTTCAGTTACTTTATGTAAAAAATGAAAATAAATTGGAGAGCGTTGACGAATTTGAAATTTTATGTTTATTTCAAAGATTTTGCTTGTTTTGGTAATGATAAACAATTCTTATATGAATGTTCGTGAAACATGAACATAAAATTCAGCTAAGAAATATCCTATTTCCTTCAGGCGAAACCTCACTATCATGAAATAAATGTATTATATTTCGTGCATAATTACTTGATTTACAAAGGGTATAAAGATCAGACAGGTAAAGAGCGCCGCTTTAAACATTGACAGGGAAGAATAAACAGGGAAGCAGATATTGGATCCGAATATGATTATTATACACATTTTTTTCAAAGTAGCTTTATTCAAGATCTTAGTGAGATAACTACTTCAATCTCCACACTGTCGTTTACTGATTTTATTTGAAAATTAAAATGCGTAAACAACACTCTGTAGCTACATGTAGTTGTGTAATTATGCTATAATTAGGTCATCTGAGTCACTCAAATGACCTACTGCATAGACGCTTGGTTTCAGGATGGTGTAATTTGTGCATTATGTTTTTCTACGTGTATCTGAATATCCTATTTAAAAAAAAAAAAAAAATCGCTGAAAATTTTTTTAAATTAAATTATCAAAAATGCTTTAAAATTGTGACATCGTTTAAAATTCTAAATTATGAATTTTTGCAAAAAGAATTATTTAAGAAGATGTGTAGTCCTCGGTGTAGTTAGCAAAAATATGACGTTGTAGAACGTCAAGGAGCAGCAGTTTTTATTACGAATGCTCTTTAAGGAACTCTAAAAAAGCTGTAGGAAGCATGGAATATATAAATAATAAGTCGTGCATATGTATATTCATGTGAATGGTTGAGGCAGTTTTTAATGATTTAGACTCGGTACATGTATCAGACGGAGGCTATTTTTGAGGGAACAGATTATCGGTACTTTATTAAGGTAACAATAATTAATTACTTGTGACATAGCAGTTACGTTGCGGTCTAACAATGCTTTTGTTGGACCGGCAAGCCAATCAACAGTAAAAATTGTTAGACCTATGTGATAAACATTTTTCTTTTGTTGGAGTTTTTATTTGTAATAAACATATTGAAAGCTATTTATAAGGGTATAACAATAATCCTTATACAACCTGACGCCGTAACGTCAAACAATTAGCACCAACCTCAAGATATTCAAATCTTTGTTTCATTTTCAAATCCTCTAGTTTCTTAGAATTACTACAGTCAAGTCCCCATATATTATCTCATATATGTTAGATCGTATTGATGCGGGAAAACATATCTGAGAAAACTTCTGTTGTAACGGATGTCACGTAACGTATGTTTAATCCAAGTATGTCAGTTGTAAAAGCAGGTAAAGTTTAAAAAAAAATCTAAATGTTATTTTTTTGGTTTTTAAGGATGTTATTGACTTGACTTATTAAATGTATCACTAATGTCCCTTTTCTATATTGGTTTCTTTTCACTTTACGTAAGTTACATTCTTAAAATGATTACTAATATTTTCACATGTTATAGTAAATTATAAATCATATTTAGTTTCTCTCGTCAAAAGCAATTACTAAAGTGTGATTTTAAGCTGCAGTTATCACTCTTGACCAATAATCAAAGACGGCCAAGGTGATTGATGTACACATTCACATGTGTATTTGACGACAATTAAGCGCTTTGTATCATTTTTAATAAATGTTAAATCAGAATAATTAAATTTATATTGTAATACGTCATTTGATTGGTTAAAAGGTTTTATCCATTCTGTATAACATAACTTGCCTACGTTTCAATGAGTCACGTCAGAAACGTATTATTTCGCTTGTCGTTAATTTTTAAGATATGCGATATTTGAAGCCTTTTTCCAAGAAAAAAAGGGAACTATTGTCTCATTGTCTACATTAAAGTTAAATTATAAGGAAGCTTATTTCAACTTTTGTTATGCGATATAACATATTGTAATAATTATATTGTTTTGAAATGATAATTCCTGGTTAAAGTTTAGAATTTATTCAAGTCCAAAAGTACAAAATCAAAATTTACATTTTTACACAAAAATTCCTAAAGTGAGAGTGAATTACAAATAAACTCAGGCACGTCTCATCTTTGACAACTCCTCCCACATTTCATAAATGAACCAATGAAACAAGTTAAAAGACAGTAGTAAAGTTTGGGGAAAGCTCAATGACATTAATTTATAACACAGGAAACAATTTGAGTAAGCATAACAAATTCAAAGAAACACCAGTCTAAGATCTGACCATAAACCTGATAACAATTATGAACTAATAGCATCGATACCGTGGGATGGAGAGAGAGATGTCAAGTTTGAGAAATTACAAACACGTGCAGCAGTGCTCTTTCTGAAGATCAAATAAAACAATTAATTTTCAATTACAAATTCCCAGTACATCAATTATAATATTTAAACAATACCTAAATCATAAGTACATCTAAGAAACTAAAAAATTGTCTTTATCAAAAATATGCATTAATACGCATGTATATAACATCCGCCCCCTAAAAAAAATTGGCATACAATTTTAAACATTAAACGATAAAGACAATCATAAGCACACAAAAGAAATGTGATACAAAATGATAATGAAGAAAATATAATACATGTACAAGAAGAAAAATACATTCTAGTGATGAAATCAGAAGTGAATAAAATGTTTTCGAAGCATGTATACACCATTCATTGGGCCCATCAAACACTCTCACATTTATAAGAACATAATATTCATATTAGAGTGCATCATAAGAACTCATAACTTGCGCTGCAATGCCTAGTAAAAAAAATGTAAACAACAAATTCTCGAATATGGTTGTTCAAAGTATAACCTGTATGGAATAACACATCCTCGGTTAGAATAAATCATACCACTTTCAAATAAAGATAAAACAATATTCAATAACGTAATTGCATAAGGTATAACCCTGACGGAATAAAACATCCTTGGTTAGAAAAAGCAATTAATATATCAAACCAACATAAAATTTTTATGTTACACGATGTATGCCACAAATACTGCATACTAATACTATGTAGAATTGCATAAGGTATAACCCTGTCGGAATAAAACATCCTTGGTTAGAAAAGCAATTACAATATCAAACCAACACAAAATTTTCATATCACACGATGTATGCCACAAATATCGCATACTAGTAATTCCTACCTTCTCAATTTCTACCGTTTTCAACAATATGTATAAGCTGTAATACTTGTGGAATAAAACATCCGTAATTACATAAACATACATACATATGAAACACTGTAAATTAATACAGATCAAAAGTATCAAACAAAGTTATACACATATATTTACAAAAAGGGATCATGCCTCATATCAAGCATGTCATCGCTTTATGCAACACTCATAACATTGTTACCGTACTGGCGCTTACTTTCAAGCTGTACATTATAACAAAGTTGCAAAAGAAACGATATATGACATCATGATAAAAAAAAACGTATCAACTCCAGGCATCATTACGCCTCAGAAGTATACAAACTATCTCTCACAACAGCTACTTCACATTGGTAGCTCAAATTGTGACCAATACCCATTAGTAATTAGCACTACGAGAAAAGTGTACTAAGCTCTTGCAGTTAAAAAAAACTTAAGCAAACTAGACACACTCGTACCAATGCATAATTATAATGATATTAAAACAAAACACACCAATAGCACATCGATATCGCAAATCGTAATAAACAACAACAAAAACTACTTTCATGCAACTGTAAGGAATATACAGGTCTATGTGAAAAGTACTAAAATAACTAACTTGTCGCATGCATTAACATATGTACATCTCAGAATCATTGCTTTTAAACAAAAAAAAAACTTTAACAGTCAATTAAAAGCGATGGGACAGCTTCACTGACTTTGGCATGGCGTGAATTTACGAAAGAAACCTCTGCAGGTACGGCCAGCTCTTGACTCCCTGTGGCTCGACCTTCGGTATTAGAGGAATTAAGTCCTGTAGGTAACGAACGATTTCCAAACATCGTGTTTCTTATAATAAGGTTTAGAAAATGGTTGGGTGGATAGTCACTTTGAAGAACGGGGAACGTTTCGGTCCCGGATCCATTGGTACAATTTGCACGATCCTGCGATAAATCCTCATCAAGGGAACGAAACGAAAAGTGCAAGGAAACGGGGACATGCATATCGACCACGACTGAGCACAGAAATTCAGCAAATGGTTGGACAGTCATTTTTGAGAATAGGGAAAGCTTTGAAGTCGGGGCCTGGTCCATTTACATCATCCTGTTGGGAATCCTCATCCACGGAACGAAAGGAAAAATACGTGGATAGTGGGACATAAATACTGAACATGACTAGCACATAAGTTCAGAAAATGCGGGTTGTAGCGCTTCTGTAAAACTGAATTTTACAATTTCCCCATGAATCTCGGCACCACTATAAATTGGTAAAATCTCCGAGAATCGAATAATCCAATGAAGATGATGAACGATGTTGAGTTGGTTTATCTCCAAAGTTTCCTGACATTTTCAGTAATATTTGAATAAAGTGAACACAATCCAAAATGTTCAAAGTTTTTATACAGGATACCGTCGTCCAAAAAATTTAGATTTTCCACCATGTAATAATTATATTGTTTTGAAATGATAATTCCTGGTTAAAGTTTAGAATTTATTCAAGTCCAAAAGTACAAAATCAAAATTTACATTTTTACACAAAAATTCCTAAAGTGAGAGTGAATTACAAATAAACTCAGGCACGTCTCATCTTTGACAACTCCTCCCACATTTCATAAATGAACCAATGAAACAAGTTAAAAGACAGAAGTAAAGTTTGGGGAAAGCTCAATGACATTAATTTATAACACAGGAAACAATTTGAGTAAGCATAACAAATTCAAAGAAACACCAGTCTAAGATCTGACCATAAACCTGATAACAATTATGAACTAATAGCATCGATACCGTGGGATGGAGAGAGAGATGTCAAGTTTGAGAAATTACAAACACGTGCAGCAGTGCTCTTTCTGAAGATCAAATAAAACAATTAATTTTCAATTACAAATTGCCAGTACATCAATTATAATATTTAAACAATACCTAAATCATAAGTACATCTAAGAAACTAAAAAATTGTCTTTATCAAAAATATGCATTTATACGCATGTATATAACAATATCTCTGGGCAGCGAAGTTTATAAGTGGTTTATAAGAAAGCGAAAAGTCCCCTAAATTATGTTATATCGTATAACAAAAGTTGAAATAATCTTCATTCCTTAATGATATCAAAGAAGAATTAATTCACAGCTAGATATCATGACCTCAAAATTATCGCCAAATTACCAGCATTGTAAACAAAACAGCAACCCCCAGTTTGTTTGCCTAATGGTACTTTATTTGAGGGAGTATTTTGCATGCTTGTAACTTGCTGACTATAACTTGTGAGTGTATTTCCAGATGATGCACACATAAGCCAGTATTCAGAATTAACTTCCCCCCATAGAGTATTAGGTGAAAGGGCTTTGTGTAGACGAAACTTCTCGTCATACTTGTACCAAGAACTGGACCTACTTGCTGCCAGCCGAATGTCTCTGATATTTTTTCACAAATCCTGAGCTTTAGAACTAAACTTTTCTAACATAATGCTAGTAAAAATCAAAAATGCTGAGGTCCATTTCTCTATGGGTAAAAAAGTGTTTTTCTTAGGGTTAGCAACATATAAGGTGCCATTCCTAATCTGCCCTGCGAATCGAAATACTCTAATTCTGCAGCTGATTTAAGGAGCAATGACAAATCGATAAACTGACCTTCCCAAATCTTGATTTTTAATTTATTAGGAATATGGGCTCCTAAAGTATCAACAAAACTGAGTTGACATACTGGGTTATTTTGCACATGTTGTACATTATCGTGTAATGTGACCCGAGACTCACCGAGTAACTCTGATTCTTGTCTGGTACCAGTACTTGTATGCGTCTCATGGCCCGACAGGGTCGGCTCTGCAGGAGGTGGGAGAGGGAGAGGATCCTCCGGGGGACACTGTGTTTGCGCCTCCGGGCGGGGACGTTTCTTCCTACCTTTACCTCTGGTTGCTGACCCGATATCATCTCTGCGCCGTTTATTGGCAACTGTTCTTTAATCTCTTACTAGAGGCATGATGCTGTAAGCAAGTTTGATGAGGACGGATTATCCTTTTTCTTTCCGTCTATACTGATCTCGCCACGATGCTTGAATATTCAAGAAGATTCTAGAAAGTTCCGGTTAACAAGGGATGGATAGCTCGTTCGAGGTTTGAGACTGAAATGAATGGTGGTTAACTTGTACCAAACATATTTCGTTATAACACCTAAGCCAACCTAAATTAATTTGTACTATTTGATATTCATCAAATAATCTTGATTATCTTAGCAGTTCTATGTGTGTGGATAAAACGTAATACTTTGAATCATCTGCTGTCATGCCACTTATTTACATTTTGTCTGCCATCTTTTTATCGGCGCATACTATGTACACAGTTTCGTATTTAAGGTTTCGTCAAAGGTCAACATGTTCAAAAATTTATTTTTACAATAGCCCCAAAACTATATGAGTTATAAACTTAAAACTTTTACAGTACATCGACTTTTCATTGATTAACAGATAGAAAGTATCACTTGATAAAAAAATACTTGGAAAAAATAATAATTGAGAAAAATTCTTCTTAAAAATGCATATTTTTTCAAAAAATACACCTAATTAATTCAGTGCTCTAAGTGAAAACCATCACTGCAGAAACAAAATATATTTATCAATGAAGGGCAAGTTGGACTTGGATAGTCTCTGGAAAGTTGCTTTTCCTGTTTATTTTGTCCAAATGTTAAGACTTGAAAGTGAAAGTACATTGCAAATGGCGGATTCTATAGGGGTCTTGTCTTTATACATGTCATGCTTTCAATAACAGCCTTTCAGAGACCATTCATGTCCAACTTGCTATTCAACGATAAACATATATTATTTCTGCAATGATGGTCTTCACAAAAAGGACAGAATAAAGCAGGTGCATTTTTTTTTAAATATGCACATTTTCTGATACAATTTTTCTACAAACAAATCTTTATTTAAAATATTTGTTATCAAGTGATACTTTCTATCTATTAATCAATGATATATTTATAAACTGTAAACGTTTCAACTTTATACCATACATAGTTTTGAAGCTATTGTAAAAATAATTTTTTAGATATGTTGACCTTTGACGAAACCTTAAGCAAACATGTTATTTATGCTATGTCACAGGCATAATTACTTGCTATTTATTATGTTAATTATTATTGTTGGTTCTACTATTCATTTTAGCCATTATTATTACCGATTACATGTGTCTACAACTTGCACTATATATTCGTATCCATCCGCGATATTGTCTGCATGCTCAGCAAGTTTATTTATGTGATATTTAAAGGTTTCTGATATAAATTGTTTACTTACTTATTATAGACACATCTTTTGTAATCCATGTTTATTGGTAATTTTCTCTATTCACATGTTAATTCCAGGGTTTGGTTATAATCTTAAGTTGTACGACAACTTTGTCCGACAGAACGACACGATTTTCAATTTGGACGATGTCGTACATTGTCGTGTTTGGTGGAACGTCGCCGTACAGCATTTTTATTGGTTGAATCTAGTGTGACCCTTTTCCGAAGGTTATATTTATGGGCCGATTTCATTATGTAAACAGATAATTTGCCGAGTTGTAAGACGCGCACTTTTCAAATAGATAAATCCAAGATCCGCCCATATTTTCACCATAGCCTTACACAGCATTATCATTGTGATTCCTGGTGAGAAAATGATCGACAATTATCTCCCAACACACTGGACACCTACTTAATTGAAATTAACTGTGGGGATCATCCTAGTTTAGCCATTGTACAACCCACTTTTTTTTATAATAGTAGCCTGTACGGTAGACGCCACCAAAATTTATAATTGTAACTTTTGAAATAAGTGCTGATTTATGATTAATAAATATTGTTGAGACCAAGACGAATCCAGAGGAACAAGGATTTTAGTACATGTGTACTAACCAGTGTTTATTTTGTGTAGCTAGGCCATTCCCAGGGAGCTTACAATATATTGTTTAACGTCCCTCTCAAGAATTTTTCACTCATATGGACACGTCACCGTATGCCGTGAAGGGTTTCACATTTTGACCTTTACTCGGCACTCAGGGCCATTGAGCAGTGAGGGATCTTTATCGTGCCAACGCCTGCCGCTGACACGGGGCCTCGGTTTTTAAGGTCTCATCCGAAGGACCCGTAACTTTCACTTGAGAGTTCCGAGCGCATGGCGAAGAAACATTTGCAACCAATTTTATCGACAAGGTCAGTCGCGGCCGAGATACGAACTCACAACCTCCCGATCACGAAGCGAGCGCTCTACCGACTGAGCTACCGCCAACGGTGTATATTGTTGAAGTGAATAAGTATAGAGCTATTCCAAATTTGACATCTGGCGTAACCCTCTTTGCGAGTTTGTTAGATTGTATGAGCTGCATTTTTGAAAATTTTATTTTGCTTTTAAAATGTATTATTTAATGCATTTGTCTGTATATTAAACCTTTATGACCAATCAGACTAAAATAAAGCAGACAAAAGACTTCTATATACAACCCAATACAATTTTAGTTTATGAATCATTATTGTTCAGGACAACAATAATGTAATTTTGATTCAATCAAAGCTTATTAAAAGTTCTACCATCGAAAATATGAACAAGATGGTAAGGTAAAGTCGGTCTTCGCTCCATGTTTTTGTTAACCAGAAAAATCTTATTTTATTGCAAACTTTAAGATTATCTTTCAAAAAAATGGAATGAAGACACTCATATTAAAAAGAAATTGTTAAAGTATGAGAAAATGATCGTTTTGTTCTTTTTAGTGTGTATGCTTTTCTAGAGGCATATATTTTCAGTTTTTAATGGGATTTTTGTAAATTGTAGAGATTATACATTAAGTATACTTAAGTATAAGATAAAATTTCAATGAAAATAAGGATAAAATTGAGATCTAATTTTTCACTTCTTATCTGTCGATCTGCTGAACATCCTACAATCTACAAAACATTGTAAACATTTATGCACATTGAAATACAGTAAACAGCCAACACAAATCTCTCAACCACAAATCTTACTAGTCAAATAAATATATACCAAAATTATCAAAATAAGTGTAAATAGCTTGGATGAGAAATATGCATTAAAGTGTACCAGCTATTTCAAATAACATGAATCCATATAAGACATTATTTTAGCCATATTACGTCGTAGTAGATAGTTCGTAGTTTTATACACTGATAGTAATTAAGACTTTTGTTCAATCTATACTCCATATAATAGTATTAATAAACCATTTGAAAACTATAAAAAAAAAAATAGTATTCAGTGTTTTACAATAGGGTTATGGTAATATGTAAGTTCATAATAATTAAGACTTTTGTTCATTCTATACTCCATATAAAAATATCAATAAAACAATTGAAAACTTTTAAAAAAAAATAACCCTACAGCGTTTTACAATATGGATATGGTAATATGTACGTTCATAATATTAAGTTTTAATAGTGGAGGTATCTGGATTTCTTTATATTTTTCACACAGAGTATCGCCTAACGTATTTCTTGACCTCCTTGATCACTCCCGTGTAATTAAACACTGCTACCCTATAACACTTATACTTATTTACCTGTCGTCGTATCCTCTCTAGAACAGACACCCCTCTCTGTCTAACACAGAATCATACTCTCTGTACTTCTCCCTGACATTGACATTCACCCCCGACTCCAGGAGGATCCGCGCCTTATTCAATAAACTGTCGTCACCATAACGTCTGCAGTAAAAATATATCTCATCAATCAGTGATTGACATCAAGACACACATCTAAAAGATGTTTTAGAATTTTACACTCACTTTCTAGTATTGCCTCATACAAATGTCCCCCTCTCTCCATACGCCACACTCGTCTCCGTGTCACTACCACATCATCCTTACTAGCAGTCATCACGTCACTGTGTCTAATGTCTACCAAAATCTCAAACAAATGTAACCTCAGTCTAGCTAACTGACTTTCATTCTCTGTTCTCAATATTTGCCTAACCGAACCAATTTTCTTTCTAATTAATGCAATATAGAATGATGAAAAAACCTTCTTTATTTTTAATAGTTGGGTCTGCATCGTAAATATAAAATATTCTTAGTATAGCAGGAATGAAGGTTTTATTTATGGTGATAAAAACTTGATGGAGAGGGGTGTTTCCTTCCTTATCCTGCATATTAACGTTACTTCCTGCGTCTAGCAGCTTTTTAGCGATATTCATGTAACCATTCTTAGATGCAGCAGTCAGTGGTGTAGCATACTGTCCATGACGATTGATATCAGCTCCTGCCTTCAGCAGCTCCGTCACAATACTTCCTTGGTTCCTTTTCCATCCTTCTTCCTCATTCATCCTTATATGTCCCTCTTCACATGCTGCAGTCAGTGGGGTATTATGCTTTCCTTGTAGATTAACATCAGCCCCTGCCTTCAGTAGCTCTATCACAATACTTGTTTGTCTCCTATAACAAGCTGCTGTCAGTGGTGTATTAAACTCTCCTTGTATATTGACATCAGCCCCTGCCTTCAGCAGCTCTATCACAATACTCAAATGTCCCTCATCACATGCTGCTGTCAGTGGTGTGTCATCCCTCCCTTGTAGATTGACATCAGCCCCTGCCTTCATTAACTTTATCACAATACTCGTATGTCCACTCCTACATGCAAGGGTCAGTGGTGTACCATACTTTCCTTGTAGATTCACATATGCCCCTTTCTGTAGTAACTCCTTCACTGCATCCACATGTCCACGCTCACATGCTGCTGTCAATGGTGTATGAAATCCATGCTTATCTTGAAGATTTAGGTCAGCCCCTGCACTTAGCAGAAGGATATGGAAATAACGAACAGTATTCAATCTCAACGTCCATTAAACAAATATACAAAATAAGAGCAGAGCAAACACGGACCTCCGAAACATCAGAGGTGGGATCAGGTGCCATGGAGGAGTGAGCATCCCCTGCCGACCGGTCACACCCGCCGTTTGCTCGTTGTCATAATCAGGAAATAACGGAAATAATCCGTGGTCAATTCAGTGTATAAATAATGGACTAACAATTGGTATGAAAAACGTCAGTCAGCATTTCATTCAATGATAAATTCTATTTGCTGACAAGGTCATTGTATCAACCATAGAATTTACGAAATGATGACTTTAAACAAGACTGTTGATATTCTTGTTTCATCAACTTGCTTGTCAATAATTTACCTCGTTTAAGAAATTGTTCATACGTAAAGCATGCTCTTGCGTATCGAATCAACTGAGATATAAATACTCCGTATGCAGGTGATGAAGGTATATTGCTGCATAAGTAAGGGAAGTTGACGATAGAAAAGTTAAAGTCATCACGTTTATCATATAGTTTGGTTGTTAGATTACCATTAGTGTCTTTTTCAAGTAAAATATCCAAGTATGAAGCAGAAGTGTCGGTGGTATCTTTTATCTCAAGCTCACCAGGATATATTGTGTCGACGTAGGAATGGAAATTATCATTATTAATTGACAATACGTCGTCGATATATCTAAATGTCGAGTTGAAGGCCACAGCAAGTGTTTTCTTCTTTTCACGCAAAAGATTTTGCATAAATTCTGCTTCATATGAATATAAAAATAAGTCTGCTAATAACGGAGCGCAATTGGTACCCATGGGAATTCCAATAGATTGTTGGAATACCTGGTCTCCAAAAATTACATAGATATTGTCAATCAGAAACTCAAGCATCTTCTTGAAGTCAACTTCAGAGTACTTATGTGTGCAATCAGAATCTGTTTCAACAAAATAATTTTTTAAATGACCAATGACGAGGTAAGTAAACTTACGAGTTCCATTTTTGTTGAAGAAGCAGCTGTCAATGATATCAAAAAGCCTGGATTTTAATTTGTCGTGGGGAATTGTTGTGTATAAAGTTGAAAAGTCGTAAGTTTTTATGCTGTTGATTTTTGTAAAGTCTTGTGATTTCAAATTGTCCAAAAGTTCTTTAGAATTTTTAAGTATCCACATCTGATTTACACCACTTCTTGAATATATAGTTGTACAGTACTCTTGAAGTTTTTCCTTCACTACTGTCAATAGTTTAGCGAGAAGTAACGAAAGAGGCTTGGTTGAACATTTACTGGAACCTGCAATGTATCTTTGTTTGTAAGGATTCTTATGAAGTTTCGGAATCCAATATATATAAGGTAGTTCAAATTCATTTTGGCTCTGTGGAATATTAAAAGTATTCAAAACTGACAGGTGATTTTGAAGAATTTCTTCTTTAGAAAGAGAAGTATATGTATAAGTAGGATTCTTTATTATACATATATATCCACCCTTCATTGCTGCTATTAGTGGGGTTAAAGATTCATCCTGAGGATTAACATCAGCACCTGCGTTAAGCAGCGTTTTAACTCCACTCGTATATCCACCACCACATACTAATGTTAGTAGTGTGTGAGATTCATATAAATCAAATAAATCTCTTAAATTTCCTACACCCACTTTCAGTGAGTTATGAAAATAACCATGTCAATTAATATTAGCCCCTGCTTTTACAATCTCTTCAACCACATCCTCATGTCCACCCCAACATGCCGCTATCAGTGATGTTCAAGATTTAATTTGTAGATTGACATCAGCTCCTGCCTTTAAGAGATCCATCACAATACTCATATGTCCACAATAACAAGCTGCTATCAGTGGTGTTTCACGTGTACTTTGTAAATTAACATCAGTCCCTGCACCTAACAACTCTTCACAAAACTCTCATGCCCACCTTTACATGCTGCTATTAGAGGTGTAACATACGTATCTTTTGGATTAACATTGGCCCTGCCCTAAGCAGCTGTTTAGCTATAATAATATTTCCACCTTTAATTGCTGCTGTTAAAGGTGAATCTATTTCACTGTGTACATTGATATAAGCACCCGCCTTCAGGAGTTCCTGCACTAAATTTACATGTCCACCCTCACATGCTGCTGTCAGTGGTGTATCACACTTACTTCGTTGATTAACACCAGCCCCTGCCTCTAGCAACTCTTTTGCTATTTCAAAGTGTCCACCCTTACATGCGACTGTTAATGGTGTTTCGTTATCTATACTTATTCCATGCTTTCCTTGTAGATTGACATCAGCTCTAGCCCCTAGCAGCTCCTTTACTATACTTATATATCCATCCTTACAAGCTGCTATCAGTGGTGTATAACTATAAAAACACTGACCTTTTTGATTGATATCAGCTCCGGCTTCTATTAGCTCTTTCACTACACTCATATGTCCACAGTCACATGCTGCTGTCAGTGGTGTATGAAAGTTATCTTGTTGATTGATATCAGCTCCGGCTTGTATCAGCTCCTTCACTACACACAGATATCCACTTTTACAAGCAGCTGTCAGTGGTGTATAAACAAAACTGTTTTTTTATTGACATCAGCTCCGGCTTCAATAAGCACCTTCACTACATTCATATGTCCACTTTAAGGTTTCGTCAAAGGACAACATGTCCAAAAATTTATTTTTACAATAGCCCCAAAACTCTGTAAGGTATAAAGTTAAAACTTTTACAGTTTATAAATTATTTATGGATTAACAGATAAAAAGTATCACTTGATAAAAAAATACTTGGAATAATATTAATTGAGAAAAATTCTTCTTAAAAATGCATATATTTTCAAAAATATACACCTAATTAATTCCATGCTTTTAGTGAAAACCATCATTGCAGAAACAAAATATGTTTATCATTGAAAGGCAAGTTGGACTTGGATAGCCTCTGGAAAGTTGTTTTCCCTGTTTATTTTGTCCAAATGTTAAGACTTGTAAGTGAAAGTACACTGCAAATGGCGGATTCTATAGGGGTCTTGTCTTTATACATGTCAGGCTTTCAATAACAAGCTTTCAGAGACCATTCATGTCCAACTTGCCCTTCAATGATAAACATACATTATTTCTACAATGTTAGTTTACACAAAAAGGACAGAATTATGCAGGTGCATTTTTTTAAAATATGCACATTTTCTTATACAATTTTTTCTCAAAAAATTTCTTTTCAAAAATATTTGTTATCAAGTAATACTTTCTATCAATTAATCAGTGATATATTTACAAAATGTAAACGTTTTCACTTCATACCACACATAGTTTTGGAACAATTGTAAAAATAATTTTTTAGACATGTTGACCTTTGACGAAACCTTAACAAGCAGCTGTCAGTGGTGTATCATACGTACCATGCTGATTGATATCAGCCCAGGCCTCTATAAGCTTCTTTATTATACTATTAGTTACACAGTCAGTTAGTGACCTAATACGGATTCATACAGGGTCTGAAATGGAAATCCGTATTGGGCCCTGTATGAATCCGTATTAGGTCACTAACTGACTGTGTAACGAATTTATCCCGTTGAAGACATTTTCATATTTGTATATTAAATACCATCAGATAATCAATTTATAATATTAGCACACTTAACAAAGAACACATGAATGTAGTTTTGAAAAGGTAACTGTATTTCAATGATGACAATGTCAATTAATTACATGATGACACACTATTTATTAATATTGAAATTGAACGAAAACTGGCAGTTGTTGAAAATTGTAGGTTTTTTTGACTAGATTGCATTGTTGTTTTATATTTCTCCCCGTTTGGCTTCCGAGCATCGATGTAAAAATGTCCTAACACCTCATTCAACTGGACCTCAACAAACTGTTCAAATGCTGTATCCTGCGTTTTTTCCTTTAAGTAATCTCTTAAAGTATTTGCAGCCTTATTGTTGCATTTAATTGTGTTCCTGGAATTAAGTTTGATTTTTTTTTTCTTCAAGTTCTTACTCGGTCGTCTGCGAGAACCGTTTATTAGCCGCCATGTTTGTTTACCCTAGCTTCGTAACAAACAGAATCGCGTGCCCGATTTTTAATACACCCCCTGCTCGGAGACGTAATATTGAAAATTTCAGGGCGTCATGTGATGAGCTCTCATCCAATCAATTGTCTACAAATTTGTCTGAAGCGGGATAATTATATATCCACCCTTACTTGCTGCTGTCAGTGGTGTTTCAAAAACTTTCCGTGGATTGACATCAGCTCCTGCCTCTACCAGTTCCTTCACTACACTCAGATGTCCATCCGTAGACGCGGCCCACAGTACTGTGTCACCCAATACATATTTAAACTCTAAATCTGGAAAGATCGTATAAATTGTATTACTTTTGAAATATTTAATAAATGTTTTCACAGTTTTTAAATCTCCATTATAAAAACTCAGCAAAAGTAATCGCTGGTGTTCAGATATTGATCTATCAATGTCCAAGTATCTAAATGACCTTAAATTTTGGATTGGATCATTTACTGCAATTCTATTTCCCTCTTCTTTTGTTGGATTAAGTAAAGCAAGTTTGAAAAAAAAATTTAAAAGTTCAGACTGTGTTTTTTTGTGACACTCAGTTTGTTCTAAAATATAATGTAAAATCCTTTTGTGTCCATAATACACCACCCAACTGATAACCCTCACACTGTATGTTTTTGCTCCATGATCTTCCTCCTTAATCCTCTCATTCACCAACACTTCTTGTCTGTGCCACTCCCTGCTCCTCCCATCCCTATTCTCACTCTCCTCCCTCACACGCTCTCTTTTACTCACTACCTTAGACACGTCTTTCTGTTCTGAAAGAAATAGAGATTTTAGCCCTGTGTAGGACTTTGTCTCCAACACTTCAATTAAAGCCTGGCATACCTTAGGGTGTTTTAAAATATTGTTCATGAAAACATCATACAGCTCCATATTTTCTATATCTATGTACAAACGCTCAGCTAACATGGAATACTGATCCTCCCCTATCGTTATATAGAGATCTCAAACCTCCATTCTATCACAGTGTTCAGCACTTAAAGCCTCTTTCTCCCCTTTTTGTGAACTTTTACAAGCAATATTTATTCCATTTTTCTCTCACTGTCGATTGAATCATTTTCACTCGCTTGTTATATTCAATCTCTACTTTAAGCATTTCATCTTTTTGATGCTTTACGTAGTTAGCAATGTAACTACTACTCATAAATTGTAAAATGAGATCTGGGAATTGAGAACCAAAATGATGAGCAATGATCTCAAACATGTAGTCATGAATAAAGGTATACTCAGTACCACATTGTTTTGTGTATGTCCCCTCCATTACTGATAATGCTTTAACAAATTTAAATGAATCCGTGTAACTCTCAACTTCACAATTTTCTAATGCTTTTGATTTCATTTCGCTGAAAGTCTTATTTTCTGTGTCTTTTAATATTTCTTTTGATAATTTATTGTCATTTAAAAGGCACAAGACCAACGTAGCATAATGTAACCTATTCTGTTCCTGCATTTTGTCAAACTCTTTTAAAATGCATTCAGTTGGACAAGTAAAAAACCTTTCAATGTTGTTCCTAAAATTCGCCTCTTTTGATATGAGTTTACATAATAGAGGAAACATAGTCGATGTTTCCCTCAGTAATGTAGGAGACAACAAATCTTTATCCAAGTCGTGTGTCTGAAGAATGGCTTTTTTTGTCGTCATCATTCAGTGGATTTTCTGGACTACACAGTTGATAAGGTTTTCCTTATTTGTCAAAAATTATTTGTAACATTCATTAAACACTGCTTCCCTACTTGACATCAGTACCTTTGCATATCTGAAATAATTTTTTGATAGTCAACTAATGTCTCTAACTTTAGTTTTTGAAGACCCAACACACATACCACATCATCGATGACAAATACCTGAGGATTATGGGAGTCACAATAACGGTAAATCTCACTGATGTCTTTAACTGGTACAACCTCGTATCCTTCCTTCTGGAGTATCAGGGCTATGTGATAAATCGTTGCTGATTTTCTGGACCCTGGGAGTCCAACAAATGTCATATAAGGTTGTGTCCTGACTTTGTTCAGCATTTCCGGGAAAGTGTTTATTTATATATACGGTATGTTCCAATTGTGTTACACTCTGTATAAGATATTCTAACCTTTTTTTAATCGAGGAAATGCAAACTGACATTGTTGACAGTAACACTAACAGAAAGTCAAATTAAAGATTTGCTGCAATACATACAATATAGGATATTCATAAATTCAGATAATTACAGTACTCGTGAACAATTCTTTTTCAATATTACTGTGCCTACATTGTGTGTATAAGGTCTATAGTATTAAATTCTCTGATTTATCAAGCCTGGCTGTAAATGTATGTGTGCGGAAAACAGTGAATAAAGGGAGGAAAACAAACCCACATTTTCAGAATTGTTCCTGTTTCATCAGCACTGAGACCGTCAGACCGACATCGATATTGTAAAAAGTTCTTTTTGTTTATTGGTGTTTTGTTTTGTTTTGTTGTTTTTTTATTGAAGAAGTACAAAACAATATTTATTTCGTGAATGCGCAAATTGAAAAATTGACAATTAATCGAAATGTTATGTAGCCAGTTGCACAAAACAAGAATTTAGATAATCTAGGCTAAAATAAAATTTTCAGAAAAAACACTGCGTTTTGATTGAGAACACAATTCATTGAAATAAAATAAATATCAATGGATGATCTTTTGAGGCTTTGAGCCTTACTTTTTACGGTTAAAAAAGGTAGGATTCAGTTTGGCACTCATAATCGCAATCAAGCCCCATATCCCATTTTTCTAGATCTTATATGGTTAATACATCGGGATCGTAGTATTCGTCATCATGATGCTTTATCACCAACGTTAAAGACGTCACGTAAAACGTTCAATTGAAATCGCAAGAGTTATCTTCCCCAGTGTGTTGTACTCTTTAATTCATATTTTCTTTTTTATCTATACTGCAAATCAAACACCAAGACCAGTGAATTTTCATAAAAGGCAGTGTTTCAGATCCGCAAAAGATAACGATGCATCAACCACAAATATGTAATAAAAAAGAATGCTTTTAAAGATTAAATCGTTTTACTCCATTATAAGGAAAACTGAATTTAAAACATAAAGCTTCCTGGTACGGGCATGGAGGGTAATAGTGAGGTAAGATTTAATTTATTTATTTTTGAAGGTATGATTTTATTTATTCAATCGATTGTTTTTAAAAAGCTGTCAAAGGAAAAGGTGGCTAATAAATAATAACCATTTTCATGTACATAAAACTTTCTTGTACAATATTATTACATGTATGCACATATAAGCAATGTCTCAGATATTTATCAGAGGACCTCCATTAAAATAAAGGTAGTTCTGTTTACCTTGAAGTCTACGTGACACTTGTTAAAGTCTATTTTAAAAAAAATAAAATTAGTATCAATTATAATAGGCTTGATCAATTTTGTCACATAATATGTTTGATCAATTATGTATTGTGTTTCGCGTGTCCTCAAACATAGTTAAAGCTATCGTGAAAAGTCATAAACCTATTATACGTAAAAAGAGCAAAGCAGTCTGCGCGATATTTCTCTACTCTGGATAGCTACAATTCCAAATATACGTGATCAATCGCGGTCACGGGCTATTGGACACTCCTCCAGAAGGCCTAGTGTGTGCACTAAACCCCCAAAATATAAGGCAAACTTTAACTGTCTTCTGCTAAATTTTAGAAAATTAATACAATATGATGGGAAGATATAATTAAAATAACAATAATTTTCACAAGACAAGTACGTAAATGAATTTTAAAAAGTAAAATTTTACTCAAATCATATGAAAGTAAAAGAGTTCAGCTGCAAACGCTTTTACATTGCTTATCAGATGCCGACAATGCAAGCTTGATCAGCTGAATGGAACATACGATAAGTAAAACAAATTTATAAAGTTTAGCAACATTTATCCAAAGATTTGCCTTTTTTGCCGCACACGCCCTGTCCCGATAAACTAATCTGTCAAACCGGACCATCCCTTTTTCTATAAATAAGATCTTTTCACAATTCGGTGTTTTCTAGGGACCTGTTATTATTTTATCCTACGTATCTGAGTTATACAATCTACAAAAATTACTGTGAACTGGTGGTCGTTTCGACACAACTCAAATAATTGTACACACTTTAGACGCAAATACAAGATAGGGTAACAATTTTTGTTTAACTAATAAACTACAAATATAGAAAAAAATCACACTAAATCGATCATTTATCAACACTGATTATAAAGTAAATCAAATTCTTTATCAGGAAGAGTAGGTGGGAATTAACTGATTAAACACATATTTATGAATTTAGATAAATATTTGGATGTATGATATACCATCAGTGATTTATTTCTGTAATTATATTTGAATATGCGAATACCTTCCATTCTACATGAGTACGCACGATAATATTTTAAGACGTAAATCATTGGAAGGAAAAAATGCTTTGGTCTTTCAAATTCTTGCATAAATAAATAAAACAAATACCAAAATGTTCAGAGACAACCTCTCTCTCTCTCTCTCTCTCTCTCTCTCTCTCTCTCTCTCTCTCTCTCAGTTTCACCCCTATGTATAAGAAGCTGCAGATCTGTAGTTCGCTGCCTGATCTAAAACAATTATAGGATGGACTACCAGGCCAGAAAGCTACAGTGCTAAACATTGAAAAAAGTGTATATTTATTGAGTGTTTTTTTTTTTGTTGTTTTGTTTTGTTTTTTTAATTTTTCACCAAATATTTCAAAATACATTGTATATTAACAAACCTTGAGTTTCTTTCATTTTCTAAATTTTTCTTCATTCACAACAGAACTGCATGAAGCGCAATGGACCGAATTATTTGGCAAC